>NC_141772.1:11245681-11397727 GCF_051362555.1 Lingula anatina | reverse complement strand
TCTGTACGATGTACTGCAACAACAGGAAGTAACCTCTGCATCTTGTTCGTAGAAGGACGGTGGCTGGTCAAAACAGTAGATGCTTATTTAAAGTTTTAAGTTTATTTATTGGTAAAAGATTGTATTAACGCGGTTCTACAAAGTGGTATAAAAAGTATGCGGTGTATATATGTCACAGGTTTGTCAGTGGATTGTCATCAGTTTTAAACCACTGTCAGTTTATCTCTTGCTTTCTTGTTACGTCTTTTAAAAAGGCCGACTTGTTACTCAGAAGGATATTGTAAAGAAACAAAAGTATATCCCCCAGGAGGCCACGACAGAGGTGAAAGGGCAAATATTTGAATAATACTGTGATTATGTAATGCATTGTAGATTAGGGTTGCTTGGATGTAAAAATGATTAGATGCATCAATCAAATTTCATAAAAACTGGCACGTTCCATTATATGAAATTCAAGTCCATGTCAAAAATAAATGTGTGTATGAAAATCAGTTAATGGATACAGTTCATTGATCTTAATTTGTAAATAACTTTGTGTGTACAGTTTTGTATAGAAGTATCAATTAATAAACTGATCTGAATACGACCTTTCTCCTCACAAAACACAACAAATCTAACAGAGAGTTACCAGTACTCTGGATCTTTTTTTAAAAAAGTAGAGAGAGAGAGAGAGAGAGAGAGAGAGAGAGAGAGAGAGAGAGAGAGAGAGAGAGGAATGTGTGTAAGGAAGGGGGTGTGTGCAAATCTTAATCCTTTAAGACACGTAGCCCAAAAAACTTTTAGAATTTTTGCCAAGGAAAATGCATGTTTGGCCAGTTTTAAACCTTGCTCTGATTAGCTATGTAGAACGTTAATTGAAGATGAATACCATTTTATATTCCAATGCCCAATGTACAAAGCAGACCGAGTCACCTTTTTAAGTAAAACCTCAATCCTAAAAGCTGATACAAGGTCACCAGACAGTCAATTATGCCATGTATTTAACAGTGCCAACAAAGATACTTTAGTGTCCCTCTCCAACTTTATAATCAAATCGTTCAAGAAAAGAAGTGAAGTGGTTGCTCTGCTTGGTAACTTTTAGCATATCCCTTAAAATGTCAGTGTATGGTCCCACTGTTGTGAGAAGTGACTCGGCAGTGGGACTGAACATGGCACAATATTTATATCTGTGTAATTTATTTACTTATCTGTCTTATGTAATTGTCATTAATCGTAATTATCTATGTCATCAAACTGGCTTTAAACAGCCATGTAAACAGCTATGTAACTGTGGTTTTAAGTTTAAACATATCCTTTTGTGTAACATGCTTATAGTATGTTTATAGTAAATTTATAATCACATCAAAGTTTATCTCATTGCTTATATAGAATATTTTATGAGTAATTTTACTAGTATGTATGTTCATTATATAAAGATTATTTTTTCTAATACCAACTAGAGAAATGGTAATGCACTAATTGTATTGTATCGTCATTAGTATATCATATTGTACAAGGTCATGGCAATCTATGTACCAGTACAGAAATAAATTGAATTGAATTGAAATAATGTTAATAAAAATAATTTGCAAAAAATATAATAATTTGTATTTTATTGCATTGTGATTTTAGCACTTAGGGTTAATACAGACGAAAAATACCGAGCTTTGACACATAGTATTTTGAACACTAGTCCATAAACACGTTATAGCATCTAACAACCGCAAGCACGTGACAAATGTCCCTGAAATTGTTGATGCGGGCAATTTGTCATACATGCTGTCATCTTAGGTGCTGATAAAAGGTCTAGACACGAGAGAATTGGATGTTTGATTTTAAAGCAACTTCATACGGCATACATATCTGCAGATTCACAGTGTATTCACAAAGTATTGGGACCATATTACTTTCAAGTAATAGAATTCATAATGACCTTTGTGTCGAAATACCTCTATTTTCTTGTCATCAGGGCTAGAGCCGGAAGATTATTCGTGGTGACAACCCTTTTACCGATTTTGTTCAAAAGTGGTTGTCACATTGTGCTAGAGAGGCCGGTTTCACAATGTCGGACGTCTTCGACATTGTGGTATTGTGTTAGAGAAGCAGGACGCCTTCGACATTCAAGTTTGGAAACGGTGTTTTAATGTGGGACTGTGCGAGAGTGTGCACACGCTTGAGTGTTCCGTGCACAGTTTATTCTTTTTACATATTTTTTTCTTTGAATACGAGACCAAATACGAGACCACGGGAAAAAAGTAACTCTACGAGCCATGGTTTTTTTATTCAAGTTTCTAATTTATCTTGGTTCAAAGGATGCTATACTTTTTCCACATTGCAGTCATACAGTATACCGGTATTTATCATTAAATTGTTTGAAAACTCAGAAATTAAGAGTCAAGTTAGGAGAGCAGTTTTGTAAGGTTGGGTTAAGCACAGTTTTGTCGAAATCTGTTGTTCTCCGTCGAACTGTGGCATCAGAGAAAATGTATATTAACTATAGTATTCCGTTGTTGACTCACTACTGATGAGATCAGGGTCTCAACGGACAAAACGTGTACTTGAATCTAGGTAAAGAATGTAGGATATCCGTAATTACAGCCACGGTGATCACGTTAGATAGAAATGTAGTGGTTAGGTTAAAATCTACAGTCTGGCGTCGCCAACCTAATGCCTAGATTACATTTACGAGAGCGCCGTGCGATGAACTTGTCCGTATGATTTTTTTTTTTTTTTTTTGAAATCGTAAGGAACTACGGGCTACGCCGAGTATGTCTACATTACATGGCCTTAAATCCGTACGATTCCGTGCAATTTTGCACGGCCACCGTCTACCTCCGCTCAGACGCCGTACGAAGGGTATTACGGGCAATAGGTCCTATACGTGCACTGTACTGGCATCGCATTTCAAATGTATTCTAGGTTTTAGATATTAGAATTATAACCTTTTTGGAAAACTCCAGATGAACAGGTGTTTTTGTGGGCAAAATGGTTCAATAAGTTCATTTCTAGTGAGAAAAACGACCTTCGTGTATGAGCATCAATTCTGGCTCTTCTGTCTAGCATGGCAGCAATCTGTTAGCTCAATAACATGGTAACTGAACTAACCCGAAATGTACCAGTTGCAGTAGTTACATCAGAGATGGATTCTACGTAACCCCCCTTAAAAACACAATGAAAAACATATGGCACACTAGAGTGCCTTTAATTGTTATTAATGAAACTCTAAGTAGGTCGTTTTGTCTTCAATTTTGAAAATTGTAAATTTACCGATCAAAATAATTGTTGTAGAAATAAATAGTTGGCAGATTTGTGTTCAGCATTAAATTTCGTCCCATCAAACACCTGTTATTGAAAATCCTTTTTAATCTAATGAAATATCAATGCCTAAATTTGGGATACATGTAGATGCACTGCGAGGAAATCATGTAACGTAATCTGCGTTTTCATCGAGTGTGTGAGTCTTCATTGGTTGAAGGTGTCAGGTACTGAAGGACCCATTACCTGCTTGTCCATTTAAATAGTTGAACAAATTACAATGTGGTTAGGATTTTCACGGAGATAGAGGAAAGAATTTAACTCATTGCAGACCCAGAGAGCAAATGCTGTTATTAACCCTAGTCTTCGAAAGAGATGAACAGTTTTATCTGGGATTGGTTAGTTCTAGACCAAACAAACACGCACACACTGCGCACATGCAGACACACATGTACACGTGCGCGCTTGAGCATAAAGTAAGACAGGAACGAAGTAAAAAATAATACGAAAGCAACACAAAGAATTAGGGATTATTTAAATATCTTCTAAGTTATTTATTTATTTATTTATTTATTTATTTATTTATTTATTTATTTATTTATTTATTATAGTCTAAGAAACAGATCAGGAGGAGTATATTTGACTCTTTTTTTTTCATTTTGCACAATTTCTACTAACACAGATCACCACCCCCACTGTAAGGACCTACTGCTGTAAAGCGATTGTCTTCAATTAGTTGCACAAATTGGATTTGGAAAACCAATACAGCATGAAGGGGTTTTAATTCTTCTATTTCTTTAAACAAGTTAAATTATTGGCTTACTGCTCCGTTCTTCACATAAGGCAAATTACCAGCAGACTTGGTAAGAAGGAATAAAACCAAGGAATGAAACCGACATCAGTGATAGAAACGTTGGCCATCGACAAATAAACAGTCCGAGTTCACCTTCTATCCATCATAGATCAGATGACGTCAAATATGTGCATAACTTCTCACTGGACAGTAAAGAAATGTGTGCATAATTATCTGTGAATATCGAGTGAAAAAAAAGCAATCTGTTGCCCTGGTAGAGGGTAAAGTTCGCTTAGGGACAGTTAGTAACCCAGATCCAGGTCAATAAATGAAGACATGTTTATATGACCAGTTGACTAGGAATAAGATAATTACCATGAAGATCCGTAGAGCAGATAAAGCCATAGGTTCATCCACCCTTGCCTGAGACCCTTGCATAGCAATATCCCGGAACAAAGAAAAGGGGGAGGAGGGCATTCATTTAAAAAAAAAAATTCGAACGAGACGAGTGCCTCGTCAGTCACAACCTAGCAACAAACAAACCGTTATTCTTAAATAGAATCACGCGTATCTTTGTTTTTGTCGTGGTAATTATATGGGGGTCACGCATGACGGGTAAGAGGCATTGAACGTTGAAAGTTGGTTACTGAAATTAAAGCGGCAGAGATATGCAGTTGAAAGTGCAACACGTATGCGGAATTATTTGATCATGGACACGTTAATGTACATCCTGTGCAAAGGCGCATGATTATAGGAAACAGCATCAAAGTGAGTACTAGTATTGACGCTTTTACGTGACTGTTTTTTAACAATGACCGTGTAAGGTTTTCTTAGCAAGTTACGCAGCTTAGAGCTGGTTCCTTTCTAAATTTTACTTAACCGTGGATTTGATTTGGAGCTACAGGAGCTCCTTGTTAGGGAACAACTATTGTGCTTCATTTGTTTGGCTTGGGGAAAATAATACATGTAACTGTATCTACTGGGATATGTACGGAGATTTACGGTGCATTTATGGATCGAAAATAGAGAGAAAAGAGAGAGACATTTTAGTTTATTTTAAATTCGAAACGAGGCTCGTTAATTTTTCGCTTAGTTATACATAGTAAGAACACAATCTACGGGTCTCGGACGTCGAAGGGGAGGGGGGGGGGGCAGAAAAGTTTTATCTTCCCTAAAATTTAACATTACCTTTTGGAGTTTAATCCAGAAATTCATTAGTGCGGCTTATTTCATTACAATTTTCGACATACATGTACGATTCCTGGACACCAAGGTACAAATAAAGTTATTGTCTTAGACCTCAGTAATAATTATAATTTTTATATATTATTTAGTCCCAAAAAATAAGAGAATGTCGTAAGAGATGACGTATTCACTGTACTCTGTCACCGTTGCTTTAGGAAATGTTAAACACAACATTCATCTTTTTGCTCACTTGTAAATGAGATCTCATGAATACATTGTACCTACAGATATGTTGTCCTCGCTATGCAGAGAGTGCTTATCTATGGTGAATACGAAAGATAACTCTAGAAGTTAAGAAAATAATGCTAGGTCATTTAACCTAATGATAAGCATGAGCTATTGCTACAGGTAAGATACATATATATATACGACCGTAGTCAGCTGATACATGTATCTACTTTAAGTCCATTTCTTACCCCTTACAGAGTGCAGCTTTAAATGCAGCTTTAAATGTCTAAAAATTTCTTTATTTTACAGTTGTATTTGTGACTCGTTTTGTGTGAATTCCGTCTGTTTACCTTAAAACTCTTAAAACTCTTTTCTTTAGTTTTTTTTCGTAGAATATACAGTACAAACAGACATTTCAATATAAATGTGTTCAGCAGTACCTAAGACTATGTGACTGCCACATTTTGTTTTCCACTACACTAGAGGCCGGCTACAGTAGAAAAAACAGTCAAGAATAAGTTGTCACAGACATACATGTATCAAGCTAAAAGATCAATCTGTGGCCCTGATAGATGGAATTTAATCCCCCGCCTCCCATGACTAGTAGTCCAGCAATGGCATGAACCACTGACTACAAAAACTCAGTTCTACTGGTACGGCCGAAATGAAATAAAATAGTGTAAAGGCTTTACACTGTAGTGTCTTAATATGCAGCATTCTCTTTAGCTTTTCGCCTTCTATCTAAATATATTGTCCATGGATTGCGGTATTTGATGCATATTTATGGCTTACACCTTTACTTGTTAACGTTGGGAGACGTAAAACAACATTTGCATGACATTCTTTACAAGCGTGAATCGGAACTATGGCTTCACGTGTATACAAGCATAGATAACAATTTTAATTTGAATAATGTGTATGGGTGACTTTATTACATTAATATAATGACAGTTTTCTCATTGATGTATTCATATTTATTACAAACCCTTTTGATTGATATGATGAATATCATTTTCATCCCAGTTCCTTTTGAATATTTTTCAATGTTTAAAAACATAATTGTTATCGAAAGTATCAAAACTCGGTTTCATGCACGGAAATCTTTTAAGAGTATGGAAATGAAAATGGGAACAACAGAAGACTTGAAATACATTGAAAGGCTTGACTGGGTGTAGCGAAATCGTCTAAGTCTATCGTCACTGTCTGCATAACTCTACTGGGAGAGGGGGGGTGCTCCAATAACCTTATTACATCATTGAAAGATCCGGAATTTTGCTAGGAGCGAGGGAGAAGAGAGCAAGAGAAACGACAAATAAAACGGTACACGAGGTCAATACTTATAAAGCATGTAAGACAGAATGGTGAGATTTTGCTTCATTTTGTCTCGTTTTTCTACTAATCCTTTTTTTTTTGGGGGGGGAGGCTCAGAAGCTAAGGGAGGGGCGTGCCCTCGCTGTGCCCGCTCGAAAACGCACGAAAAGCCAGTATATACTCCACAGCAGTAGATCTACTGCAATCACACTGAAAACATACCTCAAACCTGCTCCGATTTCAGGAATAAAAGAGGTGTACAGGTATTTTCCCCGCTGTAACCATGCTTTAAAAAACTCAGTAGAAATGAAGCATAATGCTCCACCGCAGTTGTTTCTACGTTTCTGCTCCGGTTGCAGGAGTTGTCGAAGTTTTCGAAGTATACCCTTCCCCTGACCCACCATATAGGATTGAGTGCAGGATTTCTGAACCATTAATTCATAATTTTAGTATATGGTGTGTGTTTGTGTGTTTAACGAAACTTTAATTGATAATTCTGCATTGTAGATGTTGCCAGTCAAACCATCGTGTCTCGGACGCCTGAGGGGTGGTATGAGCAGGAATGCAGTCCTCAAAGTGATTTGCATCGGCTGCATTGTTACTGGACTTGCCAACGTAAATACCCTGTTTTCCAGTCTTTCGGGTAGGTTCTGCATTCCATAAAATACAAAAACCTATTGTCAGGTAATACGTAAAACCAGCCTGCATATATATGTGACGACAATGTTGTCGTTTTTGCCTATATCTCTATAAATGCCGTTTATCACTCTGTTACTATAGTTTGCTATCTGGCTGTCTTTTTGTCTGATTGACTTTTCTCTCCACCGCCTGTCACCTTATTAAGTGGATCCGCATTTAATCTAAACAGATGGATTTGCAATATACTATGGAATTGAATCGCAATTATTTCTGCTTATTTCTGCTGTGACTGTATCTGTTAAAATAATCTCTGCGTTGTTTCCAGCTTGACATAAAGACAATGACCTGGCCTCAGTTTTATTTATGTGGAATATCTTCATTTCAGTGACCAAAGATACCCCATTTGCAAGCAGAAAATCATTACACTTTCAAGTTGAAAGCGATGAAACGAAGATACTTCAACGTCGCAAGAAAAGGGTAGAAAACCAATGCGCAGCTGCAAATAAACCGCTGCTTTCGGCGGAAAATGCAGCAATGTCTGTAAAAGGTGAGCAAGTGGAAGAAAGAGCAGCGGAACACAAATATCCCACTTGGATAGTGAACGATGAAGGATCAAGAGTGCTGTACTGTATCGTACCAAAGACTGGCTCTACAAATCTCCGCCGGATTTTCGCGGAAGTTAAAAGTCGCAAGGAGAATAAGACGGAACTTTTTGATTGGTCAAAAATGACACCAGTGAAATCGTGGCATTTCGGATTCGATTTTCTCATGCAAAACAGCAAAAGCCGAATCGCTGAGATACTACAGAGACCGAACAGCATTAAAATCCTTAGTGTTCGTCATCCATTCGAAAGATTAATTTCTCTTTACAAAATGATATTTGAAGGAAATCGCTATGAAAACAAAACAGAAACTTTTATTCAAAAAGTGACTAATGGAGTGTCCTCCTTGATCAGACGATATTTAAACCGTCCTTATGACAAATTAAACATCACATTTCCGATGTTTATCGAGTATATAGTTTACCATGGCAAATGCGTAGAGGAAGGCAACTGTACAGTTAGCTGGTATCATGCGCACTGGAGTCCAATATGGCGGATGTGTCGTGTCTGTTCCCTAGGCTATGATCTCATAATGAGAATGGAGACTTTCGACCAGGATCTGCCCGAAATTTTCAGGCTTACGAATATTACAAAATCAACCATTTACCCTGAACAATGGAAAAGGACCAGTAAAGGGTCAATGAAGAAATATTTCTCACAGCTTTCCGATAAGTTGATCGAGGATCTAAAAGAAATGTATAAAATGGACTTTAAATTGTTTGGCTACGACTATTCTAAATCAGACGTGTTTATTGACTGAATAGACTTGTGATAATCTTAATGACCGGAATGTTAAACGACAGACACAGTAAGAGTACAAGGGCAGGCCCCTTATTTATGCTACCCCTTTAAGCTTTTTTCCATCTGCACGTTCCAAACAAAATGAGATAAGCGTGTCCCCTTTGTAAAAACTTGGAAGCTGGGGCAAATGGTCGATCGAAATCATTAATTTAACTTTAAAAAATTAAAGAATTGCGTTTTGAGCGGAATTCATTGGTACTACTGAAAAGTGATAACACAATACAAAAATGTGTGGGATCGTCAAAAAAAATGCCAAGAAACAGAATGCGATAGGTGTGACGAAATAAGAAGTGGCGAAAATGTGCTAGGTGCGACAAAAGAGCCAGTGCAGAGATTCGGTGGATGGGAAAGGCCTAACTTACCATTATTAGGTCTCCATTACATGTGTTGCACTTGTTAATATTAGTAAAAATAATAATGATTATTATAAAATTGGCATTAAACTCGATGTTCTATCCGAAACTTTGCTTTGTGGTAATACTTCCTTCATTCCCTACGTCATCAAAATCCATAATAAAAAATACAACAGAAACGTATATTGCCATCATGAGCTCTTGAAATAAACGAACGTTACTTTGGAGTGCTAGTATGTTTAAGACATGATCACATTAGATGCCATTTGTAAGAATAAATGTATTCGAAAAGATATAGAATAAAACATATAACACTATTTGACGTCGATTCCTTCCATATGCGCCAATTCAGATTATAATTCTATAATCCTTTATTCATGTGTTCACACCAGAGTTAGTTGGTGAAAATGTTCAGAGATAAATGATAAAACATAGACTGTCAGTTACACAAATCTACAAGTTATACAACTTTCAAGTATTGATCTTAGTCGTGAAAATTATCAGTGATGAACGTTACTTAGTAAATAGTTGTTTATTTACGAGTATATGTATCCAAAAAATGTTACGAAATGTAGGTCCTACTGTACTACTTTTAAGTTGGAATTTTGATTTTCTAAAATCAAATTGTTTTTGAAGTTCACCTCGTCTGGATGTCGTAGGACAAATTAATGTGCCTGCTAAACAGTAGTTTTTGAACAGCTGTTTCTTGTTCAAAGCTAGGTCACACGTAACCCTAACAGTTGACATCACGAAAATGTGGCATTGTTTTCGCTTACACTGGATTCCGTAGAGCTATTCCATATCGAGGCTCTAGAGACGATGACGTCACATAAAGGTGAATCTCGGGACAATTTTGACCCAAGGTACCCGTCACCCTAAATATGCCAACAGAATAATGGGAGTAATTTCCTCGGGCTCGGCAATCAAACCGATATTAGTGTGATAAGAAATGCAAAGTATCCCAACCAGAATTATCCCATTAAATGGGAGGGTCAGTGTTTAACAGAAATCATATTTTGGTTTTGGTTGACTTAGATGCAGATAATGTGCATTTGGCATTGTTAATTTGACATTTGCCCTCATGAAGTGAACTGTTTAATGCGAATTTCATGCGGTGTTTGGAATCAACAGAATTCCTTGGATTCTCTCTCTCTCCCCCCCTCTCTCTCTCTCTCTCTCTCTCTCTCTCCCCTCTCTCTCTCTCTCTCTCTCTCTCTCTCTCTCTCTCTCTCACACACACACACACACACACACACATCAACATTTACTGTTTGATTAGTCATACTTCTAAAATTTTCTGGCAAAACAAAACTGATTTCTTTTATAAAAATTACAAAATAAATATCACCATCCTCACAAAGGAAAAAACGTCTATCAGAACTAAGTAACTGTCTAATTAAGGATCATATATTTGTACAGTAGATAATACCAAATGGTTACAACAGTTCTATAAAAGATCAACTACACAACTGTCACTACCGTGTAAGCAGACAAAACTGAACACAAAAACAAATGAATAGAGTGTGGTAAAGATCATTCATCAAGATAGAAATAAGCAAACAGTCCGTGCATAAAAACCATCATAGCGACCATCATCATAAAGAATGAGTGACCAAAGGGACTATCCTTTGTAATGTACATAAACAAATAAAGTATTAAAGTGATTAATCAAAGAGCGCTCGGGTAAAGGGCAAGTGGACAGGCCTAGAGTGGTAACTACTAATATATCATGTAAACAAATTAATTTAAATAAACAGTAAAAAATACCAAATAAATAAACAAATAGATAGATAAATAAATAAATACAGTGTGAATGAATTAACCAGAGAATAAATAAATAAATAAATAAATAATTTTTATGAATTTATTATACCAATAAACAAAATAAAGTAGACAAGCCGTCCTAGCAGCCCTTGCTCTTTAAATAGTGACCGGCGACCTTACACACCAAAAATATATATACAGTAGGCCTATATGTCATGAATAATAATCGAAGGGATTTTACATATATACACACACAAACACACATACACACTTATACATGTAGTTCATGCTTGTACATACTCTGATATCAGAACCATCCTCAAAAAAAAAAAAAACGACAATCTTAATCAGTGTCAAATAAGACAAAAAAGTACTTAATCAAGAGACATAAAAATAAACACATAAATATTTTGCATACAAGTATTGCCCCACTGATAAATAATAAACGACCTTGGTGCTCTTTACAGGACACACCTGTGTCTTACTGCACGAGACAGGTACGTGGTCAAAGTACAGAGGTGAAATCAAAGAGGAGAGGGGGGGGTGCTGTTACTGAGACATTGACTGCTGATATGAATTAAATAAAAATATTTCCCCTCCGCGTTTCGAAATAAGGAACTGGAAATAAAATGAAGACAACAGTAACAAACGGAGACATATGTGGTCTGATCTGTGACATTTTCGTCCCTAAAATCTTTGCGCTGATCAAAAACGGTCGTTCTCTCAGTCGCAGGCTGACCCCGGAACATCTTCCATCTAGATCCGCATCTGTCGTGAAGATGCCAATGCAGGCTTTGTTCGTGCCACAACACATAGCCACACCTTACACGGACCGAAGTGACGCAGGTAAACCAGAGGCATTTACGATTAAAATCTTTGGAATTCATTATGGACAATGATTTTTGTTTTATGTACAGCAGGCCTGTCCGGTTTCTGTGAATCTAGATCCGATTTTCTCACAAATTGCCGATTGAAGTGGAAAGATAAGAAGCTAAATGGCCAGCAATTTAGTCGCTTTCTGTGAACATTGCAATACAGGGTTCCTGTGTATGCGTATCATTTGACCATCGCTTCATTGCGGAGAGGGCTGATATCAATTGTTTTTGTAGGATCATTTGACTCTTTGATCTGTGCAATTGAATTCTGGGCAGTTCGTAATAAGATCATATCTAGAATGAACGAAAGAATGAACGAAAAAACAAATAAATAAATAAATAAATAAATAAATAAATAAATAAATAAATAAATAAATACGGGCACATATAAATAAATAGATAAAAAATATGCAATGTAATAAGATCAATAAAAAACATATTAAACGTCTAGTGTGTCACATTTGGTATTTTCCCCATATCGAGGACAATAATCTGATAAAGATAAGACTCTTTGCCTCATATGAATAATTTTCTAGAATAAATTATCGACAGGACGCAAACGGAAAAGGTCAATGTATATACATGTACATGTAGGTCCTACCATAGCCAAAATCTCTAATCCCCAATAGAAGTCTCTTCACGTAGACTCCATGTAAAGCAATCGAATCACCGATGGCTAAGAAAGTGTTACAAGTAAAAACATGGGCAAGTAAGACAGAGACAAATGAAAATGCATTTTGTTTTCTAAGACCTGCGGTGCATGATTAATACAAATCTATGCAGTTGTTTGCACGCATGGTAATCAAAATAGTTAGACTAGAGGAATTACGGTATTTCACAGCGAAGCATAAGTAAATTTGCTTGCATTTATGTTCTACGTGTACTGGTGATACATACGTATATATAAAAAAACAGATGGATAATAAATATCTAATGACCATGGTTAATTGAATGCATGAACATGTAGCTCCATTCCTGGAGTTGGTGCGTGGTGAAGATGAACAGGGTGATCAATAAAAATCAGAATGCATCGAGTAAGAATTAAAGTATGCAGGTAATTCATGCGTCAGATTAGCAAACTTATGAGTATATATCTTGAAGTGAAGCAGCTTTTTCTCCAACTAAATTTTATTTTTGATATACAGACTGTAACGAACGGAAATCTCAAATGCTATAATGTCTCATTTCCCATAATCAAATCTTTAATGTTGTCTGCAAAAATAGAAGGTTTGAGATGGACATTAATATTTTCAGCATATTTAGCAATGCAAATCTACACACTAAGTATATGTGTAAGTGACCTAAGCAACAATGTTCAGTGAGCTGTTATGAAAACCAACATGCACTAGCACATGTAGCAAAACGAAAAAGGGGCCAGTATCTGCGACCTGTCCTTGTACAACATGTAATACAAATCTACATGTACAGACACTCTCAAAGGGTTGTCTTTTTTTATGAAAAAGTGGACCTCTCATTCGCTTTTATTGACTTTAGTTGAGAGTTGGCACAGAACCTAAGTCAAAATTGTACTTAGAGTAGAACATACCCAGCCAAAAAGACGATTTTGTCCGCCCCCTTCCAAGCTTAGTGCTACAATATTGTTACAGGCCTAAAGAATACACCGGTATGCGCCAGCGTTTGCACAGATGCAAAGAAACCAATAGTGCTAACACTTCCCTGCAAGCAATGAAAGCTATACAGGATAAGGGTTGGAACAAGGATATTATGGACACACAGCTGTTATTATTTTTCCCTTATAAAATCAAACATCAGAAATTCGTCGGTAACCAATTCACAGCATTTAACCTCGTCACAGCCGCGTGTCGTTGAGGCCTGGATACTAAGTCTGCTGACGTCATACCTCGTGCGATGTCGGGGCAGAGTTCGTATGCTCAGCTATAATATATGCCGTCCGTGACCTCTCCGTCTGGTATCTGATATGCCCGACCATATTTGGATGTGCCTTGCATTTTTTACGTTGCCTTTTATGTAGCCTTACCTGAACCCGGTACAGCTATGAATAGACCAGTCTATTTGTTTTTTAAACAGTAGTAAAGAATGACTGTTACGGATTTTGATGACGTCTTGACAAAACTACACTTTTTACTTCTTGTTTTTTATGAATTTGTTCATTTATCAACAATATGACAGTTCCTGTGGTCGAAATACAGAAAGGAAAAAAGTAAAGGCCATGATTTGAACAGATATTGGAGGTTTTATAAACAACAAATTCATTAAAACCGCAGCTTTCATACCGTACCATTCTTCGCTCACATGTCCATTTGATCTATCAGGAAATATCATTGTTAAAACCATGTCATAAAGTTCAATTAGTGAACATGTTCTTCTAGTTTAATGTTCAAGAAGGGAAAGTCATTTTCATATTAGTATGGCTTTTTTTTTCAATTTAATATTGAGTCATAAGTCCTCAAAACTCATATAACGTATCATGGACTGACTAAGATTATCTCCACGGACGCGGTTTACTGTTACTATTGGTCAGCAATAAAATCAAATGTGGTCACTTTTGAAGACATGCAGCCGTCAAAAACTGTACTTTAATCGTCCGATTCATCTATAAGTTAAGAGACCGTCAACACGGAGCAATGAAACACCCTTCACGCGGAATTACCTAGCCACGACCGCGGCATTCACCGCAATATCCACTGCAACGTTCACCGGCCAACATCGAGCATTTGACTTTCGTTTTTTTTAAAAAAAACCTTATCTCTTTGTAATTGTAATAGATTCATAGAAATAAACCTATTCTCAAATGACGAATCCTTAGTAAATCTATTTGGTATTTCAGAGCTACATGTATTCAAAAGAAATGGAAACATTGGAATAAATGAAAGCCATCTTGTCCAATTGACTGTTATTTATAATACAACTTTCTCGATTGATTTTTGTTTGTTGAATTCTTCAGAAAATTCAAGAATTTGCTTACATGAAAAATTCAGTTTTCTGATGTAAGCAAAACAACAACAAAAAGGTAGATAGAAATAAACAAGTACATAGAAAAAATATATTAAAATGAAGATATGTAAACAAAAAATAAACCAAAACATTAAAGGAAAAGGTCAGCGCCGAACAGCAGATGGTTGCCCTGTACAGAGCAAGCATGACTCAGCAAAAAACTAGTCCCTGATGTCTGCCACGGAGACGCATTAGAATTTGTACAGTTACATCAATATATACAAACAACATCCCGTCCGATATCAATCTCAAAACAGGTGCTGGCATCCCTGTTATACTTAAAAACCACTTCTGATGAATGGAGCTGATACAGGTGTCGGCAGCAATAATTGTTTGCACAACTTAGTCATGGTGTCTTAAATCCTGGGTATGTCATGCGCAGCACGATGTTTCACGGTTGGTTGAGGCGGGGAACGGGAGGGGGGCGCGTTCACACTCGTGTAACGAGTTTGCCTTTGCATCGATTCAAATCATGTACGTTTCAAGTGATCTCATCTGATAGCAAATATATAAGAAATATAGCCCAATCACTCCAATACAATCATTTATAGTTTTTTCGTTAACTATATGCGGTGAGCCCACCGTTCTGAAAGCAACCAGGGATGTTTAAAGAGAAATCGGTTTCATTAAGATCCCTTCAAAAACAATGTGTCTGAGCCCCGTGAGATGCGCCTCTAGAGATAGGAGTGTTTAACATGAGATATGCAAGATAAACAGGTAACAGCAGGAAGCACGCGAAGTCGACCCCCTCTCTCTCTCTTTCTCGTTCTCTCCCCTCCAATGAAACAGCACAATGAGTCATCAGTTAAAAATACCCTGGTACCTGTGGGACCCGAAGAATATTAGTGTGAGACGTTGGGGACTGTCATTAGAAGTCCTATCGCCGGCGATCTGGGCGAACACCGAAGAAGAGAAGAACGCTTTCGAGATTTTCTTTCTAGTTCATACTTTATCTACCTCATATTAAGACGAACACAAAGGGACCAATAGGACGTGAACTGATACTTGTATTATTGCAAATTGGACTGTGATTTTTTTTTCTGGACTATTTTGTTCTCATTTTCTCGTCAGTTGTCTCGGTAAAGTGACTTAGTCATCCCACAAAAGGAGACGACGAGATTCCCAAGGAAATCAAGATGGAAGGAAACCTAAGATTGCTCAGGAATATAGTGTTTCTAACTTTGTTTGCCTTGAGTGGTGTGGTGAAAGCAATACGTGACGGTAAGTTCGCAGTATATATTACGACGACTTAAAGCATATTACAAATTTATTGAAAATATTACGGGGGTGGCATGGATGGAAGCATTCTTTTGAGACTTCCGAAAAAAAGTCATATATCCTCTAGTTTACTTTGACGGTCATCTATTTTTTTTTCTGTTGGGGACGGTCAAAAATGGATGATAGAAGACTCTCAGAAAATATCTCTCGATCCGCCTCTGAATAATGTGTATAGATGTATACTTAAGCCAATTACTAAAACTGATAATTTACTTGTGCCATTAATTATTTTATACCTAAATATGGACCGAGCTTTGTATAATGGACTCAAGGATACATTAAAGTGGTCTTAAGATTTCGTAAAGCGCTTAATATGATTGTTTCGTAATCGTTGGTTCTGCATCTATGGGTCTACATGCTCGCGTAACTTTCATTCGATTTAATGTGAAAAATAAGTAGACAATAGAATTCTTCATAAAAGTGCACGCAGCAACCGACAGGTCATATATCAAGTACAACAAGAAGCCATTTTCAACTCTTTATGGGGTTGGGTCCAATATGTAATTAGTAACTAAGAACAAGAAATTAAGCGATGCCCGTGAGATATGATTTAAAGTAACAAATTCAGTGCGGCATTGTTTAAGAGCGGAAACATTTGGTATATTACATAAAGTCACACTGTAATTACCTTTCTAATGACGATAATGGGAGCGCCTGACTCACCCTCTTCACAAAGATCTGTGTCGCATGATGTTAGATAATTACATTAACACATCAAATGATTGTATTTCACAAGATCTTTGTGAATAAGCCTTTGCTTGGGAAGATTTTATCGCATAATTTGGCTACTGCCTTAAACAAAGACTCGGGCAAGACCGACACGTTCCAACAGTGTTTCAGGTGCTTTACCTTTCATAATATATCAATGATGTTTTTCGATAGGGGTGGAATGACGTTTTCCTGTTTTTCCTTCCTCTGAGTCGGAAGAGTGCGCGTTATGATAGCCATCTATGGTGAATATGAAATTATTTTTCTGGCCATAAATTACACAGTCATCAGGGTTCTCATCCCTTATTTTCTTGCCTGTTATCTCAAGTTAAAATTCGAAGAATGTTAAAGGGATTGCATGTGGGAATCCCATGTAGTGATGCAGCAAATGTTTTCTATTGAAAACAATAGAGGTCCATTGTTAAATAAATGAAAGAAAAAATGCCTCCATGTCGATCTTCACTGAGTTTTTTCTTGTATAATTTTTTATGTCTTTGGGAAGCCTCATGCGGATTTTTTTGGCTTAACAATGAGTTGGGTAAAATGTAGTGATTAAGTGTAGGCAGCCAACCGTCTAGCTCGGTACAAGATGGTAACTGTTATCTTCTTGTTTATGTACTTTTTTTTGCATCCACACAATTTTTTATATATTAGTAGCGCCTGTTCAGGAAAAATTTCTTACCCGTGCCCATTTTTGTAAAACTCTTTTACATAACTTGCGGTAGGGAAGGTGAGACAAGATTTTGCACATGACAAGAAATCCCGGCCAATTGTTTGTTTTGCAAAATCTAAAACATTCCAATTTGTGATTTATTTAGATACAGGTTGTTTCGTTATGCAACACCAAATCGCCATATAATTTAACATAATATAAATTATGTTTTAAACACACGAGATGTATATAATTTTCCTTCATTGTTTTATCTGTTCATGTCCCCCTCACTACATCTTCGTCACGGAACAGAATATCGCGCCAGCCAGCTGTGGTTTTCAGTGTCCGTTTGCCCACTGTTATAGATATATCACCCAGGATTTATGACTTGGTTACAAGATCTCACAAGCCGTTCATTTCTTTTTTGTTTTAACCTTAAGTTACCGTTGTGATATTAACGGGTGACATTCTTTTACCGACCACATAGGGCCTACCTTTATCATGAAAAATATGTGGTGTTTTGGGGCTGATGTAGAAAATGAATTTCCCGAGATTCTCAGTCAAAATAATACAATGCTACGTTTTCAAACTCTTTCTTTGGCATCTGGAGATTGAATGTGTAGTTTGACATTTCCATTGAGACATGCTTCTGCGTTCTGTCTACTTTAGGCTATAATTTTTGCTTGTTTTTTTCTTCAGGTACCTGTGGACTGTGTTTAGACATTCGCGACCAGGGCCTCAAATGTCCTGATACAGTGAGCTGTTCCATATACTTTGAGTGTAATTTCGGGAGGTGGGTCGAGAGGCGGTGCCCCAGTGGGACTTTCTTCTCCTCCGCCTCACAGGAATGTGGCTTCGTGTGCGACATTTCCCCCACCTGGTGGATAACCTCATCATCAACAACTACGACGCAATCCACAACTTCTACAACTACAACTACGACACCTACAACGACAACGACACCAACAACCACAACTACTACTCCAACCACAACAACGACAACAACCCCAACGACAACAACCACACCGACGACAACCACCAAGCCAACAACGACCACAACGACGCCAACAACAACCACAACACCAACTACAACTACAACGCCAACAACAACCACGACCAAGCCAACCACAACTACGACCAGAACGACCATATTTACTGTAACTCAAGAAACTACCGAGTCGTCTGTAAATGAGGACTTAAGCAACGATATCCCTCCTCAGACTCCTCACTTCGAGAAGAGCACAAACCCCACTCCAACCAATGAGAAGGAGTCTAAAGAGGCAGAAGATGACAGACATCTCTACATACTCATAGGTGGAGCTTTAGCTGGTGGGCTTATCTTGGTGGCCAGTTTTATCATTCTTATCATTGTCCTGGTGCACAAAAGGAAGAGAAATAGATTGTAAGTATCAAGAGGAAGGTTTTAATTGCACATACGATAGACTTATAAACTTGAAAGAATAAACAACTTTAGCACGGTGAAAAACATATAGGGCATATCTCTGAGGTTTTGATCCCACTTCTGATACTACACTAAAACTTCTTTAATTAAAACGCTGTTTACCGAGGCTAGTTAACGCGTTTTTAATTCGTGTTTCGGTCTTAGCGCCATCTCTTGTTACTTTCGACTTCACTGAAGTTGGGAAATTGAAAATTTTGAAAATAAGCCCCTTTACCATTTGATGGCTATATTCACGTTAAAGTGGAGGGGGGTATACCGTTTTTAATAATCGACTTATAATTTATGAATGCAGTTTATGTGAATGACACTTCAGTGGCTGCATTTAATGAAACATATATATATATATATATATACTTGGCAAACATACTTGGATTCTTGATAACAGATTTATTTGGAAATATTGTCACTAAAAGAGGATATCTGACGATTATATTTATGGTTTATCTTTTTTTAATCCACAGGCAAAGAGAAGTCAAGGCACAGAAGTATCAATATGAATCCACTCTTGGACGCTCTGGCCATGGGTATAAAGGACCTTATCTGGAGATGGACGATCGCAGCGTGGTAAGTTGTAGTCAATAGGTCAATAGCAAGATATTTCTTCGTGCGGTGGGAGATTCATATTTGGGTTATTTTTAAGAAAGACGTGTAAGATTCTTTCTAAGAAAGAGATTTTATTATTGTGTAGTTTTGTGATATATTCTGTTTGTCATATTCAATGTTTTGAATTCTTACAAGAAATAATTACCTCGCGTTTACATCTTTGTATCATACGGAAAAGTAAGCGTATATCAACGAAAATGTTTTACTTAGTCATATATGTGTACAATGTTAACTGTTTTCTCTGCCGTCTATGTACCGACACAGTATGTTTCAGTTTCGTTTCTGTTTCACTTTCAGATCACGATGACACCCAGCACCTTACACAGGGACATGGCCCCGTACAGAGGTCATCGCACCGGTCCCCTCCCCTCCATCTCACGTGAGGAGCCACGGTACATCCTTCACAGGAACGCTCTCAGCCGCAGTACTGACGTCCTGTACGACGATTACACTAACACTTCT
This sequence comes from Lingula anatina, assembly GCF_051362555.1. Classification (NCBI taxonomy): domain Eukaryota; kingdom Metazoa; phylum Brachiopoda; class Lingulata; order Lingulida; family Lingulidae; genus Lingula; species Lingula anatina. The sequence goes on along the minus strand of NC_141772.1, from coordinate 11,377,801 downwards.
GATGAGGCCGCGTCCGTGGACAGCTTGGAGATGAGAACCACCCCCAGGGGATTCCGTCCAAGATACGACGACACCCGATCTGTGTGCTCAATGGCCTCTAGCCGTCCCGGCGGCAGGGGACCCCGTTACATGGATAGAAGAAACCCCCAACCTCACTACAACGGATACGATGCCGGGTATTACAGAGCCACTCAGAGTCTCCAGAGGAACGTCCATAACCCGGAGAGATACCCCAACGGCCCAAGTCGCGGAAATTCTCCAATGTTCTCGCCTGTGTTTGAGAGTGGTCTCGCAACCATGCCACGTGAAGAAGTGAGGAAACCGAAAAGACAAAGACAAAGGAAGCCACGTGACAGCGGCCCACATGACATGTTTGTGTTCAGCGAAGACTGCGTCAGTGTTGCCAGCACCCTCGATCTGACGGAGCCCCAGACTGAGAACAAGCAGTTCACTTCGGCAATCACTCTCCCAGAATGAGCAGCTAATATAGGGAAGGACTGAGCAAGTAGTTCACAGCTGAGAGAGTAGGCCTACCGACCTCCGGAAAGTGCCGAAAACAGCCGGAGAATGTGAATAAATGGCCCGGGAAACACAAAGAATGTCTCGGAATGGAGATTTTGTTGCTCTGGAACAAGTAACAAGAGTTGGAATATTTTCAACTTGAATTTGCATTCCCACTTGTGGCCGTCCTAGCGCCGGGCCTTATGCCTCTTCACACATTTGAACATTAAATGAAAAAGTAACGTTTTCGAGAACTGAGAACGAAAAATATTTAATGTCTGTCATTCTACACAATGGGACCGAGACAAATGGGCATACATATCTGAAAGTTCAGAAGTTAACGGTTGAATAATTACGTCTGTTAAATGCAGACATGTATATAGTGAGCATGACTTTTTAGTAGCAGTAGAATTAACGTATTCGAGACAATGAGCGCATTTTGGTTAGCATTTGGTAAAACGGATCCAGCCTTATTTGGCTAGAAATGCACATACCTTGCTGCCTTTGTCATAGCACACGTCCTGCCTACATGCTTGGCATTTGTGTGTCGCGAGTGAAGCTGTGCTAAATCACAAGTTCAAGCCAACTGTCGTTTTGCATTTATATATCTATATATCGTCATCTAAACCATTATCATTCAATTTACTATCTTTCAGGAATAAATATGTATCTACTTGTAAATAAAAACTGAAGTTGTTTTGTGCCTTACACTTTGTGTACGATTTTTTTTTTTTTTTTTTTTTGTGCGTTTATTGAAGGTAAAAGTAGAGCTGGTCAGACAAACGGGTGCAAAACACAAGGATAGGCAGAAATTCATGTTGAATGATCACGTGCAAGAAACGTGAACACAAAAGTGCATGTAATTTAATTGTAACTTTCACGTGCGTGGGGGGTATTAAGAATCGTGTGTTGTCAGGGTTATGTTCAGAAGAATTTTAATTTGGCTGAGGAGCATTTAATAGTTAACGACAATATATGGGTTAGATATTTGCCGTCCTATTTGTAAACAACACGCGCACACGTAGCTCTATTCCGTTCTATTCCAAAAGCACACACGTGTTCTTCTTTGTTTTGACTTTGTTTGTGAGCGCGAGCGCGCGAGCGCGAGCGTGTGAGAGAGAGAGAGAGAGAAAGAGAGAGAGATTAGTTTCTCATGTATCATGTAAAAGAGCCAAATCTATCTTGTCACAATTGACATGTATTCTGGCCCTACTATTATGGAGAATACCAAAATGGCAAAGATAACCATTAATTTGTCGGCTAAATTATGTTAATGGTGATATACTCGTAGACACGCCTGTGATTTGTACGATGATTAGGTGTCTGCGTGGCTGGGTTTAAATCGGCTCACTGCGTTCCTCTGCAGACAACTCTGACACCGGCAAAAGATGATCTAAGGGGCGGTTCATGTGCATCTTTACCGTTCTAAGTCTTTTTGATGTGGTGGAAATTCTATTCTCTCCCTCACGTTTTCACCAACTTTGCACAAACTCAGTATTTGCAAAAAAAGGGACTGACATAACATTCACGCTTCCATTTCACAATTCAGTGACCTAAACAGATCCCACCCTTATCAGGCAATAAGAAAAAGGCGCTTTGCAATACCTTATAAAAAGACTTTGCCATAAAAACGACCACCGCTTGTTGTACTACTGTCTTCTAACAATTAATAGATAAGTTAAAACGGCAAATCCCCATGTGTATTGGTAAAATATCTAGATCGAAATTTAACTAAGACACATTCGCAGAGCAGCAAATGCAGAGTGGAATGTGAACGAAGCGCATAGCTATCGCCAGTGGTCACACCAAACTGACCACAACTGACCACAACAGGACGGTGCAACGGCCACATCTGATCCCCCCTTGCATGACAGTCCTCGTTAAGACTGAAAGAAGAACAAAGGACAGGTTGTCTAGATCAGTAACAAAATATTTTAATCTTTGGTGGAGTAACTTTAATGCGCCATAATTTGCAGGATCTTTAACCAATTTAATAAGTTTACTTAAACACCTTTAGCGAAACATTTGGTTGATTTGTGCAAAAAAAAAAAAAATGCCGACTCCGGCCAGGCACGAGCATAAGCAGCAAATATATAATCAATCACGCTATGGCTTCCACCAAAGGTAAATGGGGACTGTGATCTTACGTAAGCCTACTACATGTAATAATGTTAGCCGGCTAAGCTGCACATCACAAATAATTGAAAAGACAACTAGCCTCTACTTTCCCGTCCAAAAACAAGACTAAGCTAAGCCTGAAGTTCTTCATACCGTCTGCTACTTACTGTGGTGACCTCAGAAAATTTAGGCACGTCTCTTTTATTTTTCGGGAGAATATAGTTCATCAAACGCTCTTAGCATTCGCGATTAACTGAATTTATTTTGAAGCAATATAAATAAAAAATGTACTTAAGACGGAAGATAACAGCCGATTTTTTAATTAAAACTAAAACAAACACATGATGCGACACCATGCACGTTGTACGTAGAAATCAAGTTATAAATATGTTTCTCTCCATTAAAATACACATCTGCGTGCATATTTTGCTCACGTGGCCAGTCTGGCAAATTCATTATTTGGCGACCGTTTGATTTTTTTCCATTTTAAATAAAATTTTGAGAGTATGCCTCCACAATGTCCACAAACGTGCTAATGAACTACCATGTACATTCAATGACAATATAGTAGAAAACTTTATTTGGAGAGAGAATTTTGTCATCAGCAGTGCTGACCAATAGCTAATTGCACAATACAATCACAGAACTATATGATTTTCGTCACTATGTCATGGACTTCAGCAAACATTTGGAGATGCCCAGAACGTATATTTTGTCTAAAAAGATAGCACCTAGAAAAACGGTCACAAGTATTAATACAGCCATGTATGTTGTACCGTCTACCACTCTACCAGGGCGACAGATTGATTTTTCACAGATGTTCACAGATATGTCTCTAGATAAATAGACAGTCATTTGGCTCTGTGTGGATTTTTCCATTTTTCCCTATATAATCTGCCGCGCTGGTAGAGGGTATGTATGTTGAAGGTTGACAATATTTAAAATGAGTTTACTTTGTAGAGCATTGTATTGAAGTTTTGTGCACCTGACCAGGGATAACCTGGAAATATCCCTTAAAGTAGACCCATTTAAGGGGTCTCGATCCTTAGAAAACCTCAAAAGCTATAAAGTATTTACATATAGGCCTACATGTAGTTCGAATATAAATTATATATATGTAAAACAGAAGCAATTATATATATGGTAAGAAGCCCTGCTTGGCTTATTGATAATTACGCTATATACAGAAACGTTTGTTTCTTTGTCTTTCTTAATGTGGAATGCTAAATGGAGAATTTGAAATACTGCACCTCCGCCACTGTTCTGGTGACCTAGTTCGGAGACGATTATTTATAGATTAACGACACTTGCAAATTTTTGGCAAATGTTTTTCTAGCACTGTCAATGGACTCCAGACCACAGAAAATAAATATTCTGAGTATAAAATGAAATATTATTACAGAACTTTTGTGGTTCTGACTTCAGATTAATGCCACTCGATGATTGAATAAAAAAATGCAATGTAATCCTATAAAGTTCACTTTTAAATGATACTAACAAATTTTCGTGATATCACATGAAGTCCGAATAACCAACAAGTCAAAATATATAACATATATACAGTGCACTGAACATGTTTTCAAATATGCACAGCCATCTACACCGTGGTTTCCGAGAATGGACGAGCTCCTTCAACTCCAGCTCTCGACTGACCGTCACTGGAAGTTGGCGCCATTGCCGCATATTGCTCACGAGGGGGTGGCGCCTGGTCCGTTTCAGCATCACGTGGAAGTGGTAACGTCACTGACGACGTCATGTCATTTTCAGCAAGTTCTCTCAGCTCCTGCATAGAACTGTATCTACTTCGTCTCTCCTGCGCCGTTGGGGTGCACACCTGTAGATTCTGCATGGATTCCGTGTACGGCGGGGGTGCTATAAACTCGTCAGGCTGATAGCCTTCATTACCTTTCCCCGAGTACGGAGGTGGAGGCTGCTTGTATGTAAACTGCAGATCTTCGTACCTCGGCAGGCCATACAGTTCCGAGTTGCCTGAAAATGGCAGAAATAGGTAAAGCTGTTGATTTCAAGGTTAAATTAAGTCTACTTCTTTTTAGCAAGTTCATTTTCATAGTAAAAGTATGCAGGGACAGAAAAAAATCTAAACAATCCTCTGAGTTTAAAAACACCCTATATATTGTCACTTTACAAGGTTAACCTAAATTACCCAATGAAACTTGAACGCCTTCTGATGTTCCCGCCGCGCGCATGCACCGTCGTTGCCAAGAAGCCCGCATGCGCTGACACTCCCCTCTCCTCACCGTTCCCACGACAACCACTATAGCAACCAGCAAAATGACACTGCCGATAACTATTCCTGATATCCCACCCGCAGTGATGGCCAGAGCTATACAATTTAGCAAGAAAAAATGAAATAAATATTAAATAATGTTCAACGAATAAATTATTCTTTCAGATATATTTTGTAGAAATCCAACAACAGTTTTTCTTAAAAAGGGTGACAAAATTTATACTTCATAATAAGTTTGTTATAATATATTTCATGCTTGTTCGATACTTACGGGAAGGTCTTTGAGTGACCATGGCCCGCGTGGGTTTCATGGGAGCCTGGACGTGTTTAATGTTAAACGTGAAGTCGTAGTCGGCTTTGGACTTTGGCTCCAACAGCAGAGTGAGCTCTCCGTGGGAATACAGCTCACTGGGCGGAATCGACATGCATTGGAGGACCGTCTTTAAAAAAGGGAAAAAACTACTTTGAAAAGTTGGGATTTGTGAGTGCTCTGTCGTTTGAACTTAGGTACTAAGAGGTCATGAGCAAGAAAATAGGGAGTATTCAAACAGGATAAGCTACTGAGCTATCACGAGGTGTCATATTCATATTTTGCCTTGACAAAAGATCATTTAGTTACATCAACATTGGTTCTGTACTATAAATTCACCTTAGAGCTATTATTGTTTGAGTAGAGGGTCAGCTTTGAAAACTGCTGTTCCACCCACAGTGAACATCCTTGGCCAGGAAAATGCACACTGCTGGGAAATTGAACCCAGAAAATGGAATACGAGTCGGTGTGACCATTGCCTATGAATCGCATTGCACATGCGCCGCCGCCTACTCGCCCCTCGTGACTCCACGCTCGGATTTGTATCTCTTTTCCCGTGTCCAGCACGTGGGTTTTGTTACAGTTGTCGCCGTAACCGTCCATGTAATCTGGATAATTAAATTTAATATTAAATTGAATAAAATTGCCTTAATATTTATCATGAACATCCGGTAGAGGACGTTGTATTGCTAGTACTTTACGATACAATGCAATATACGTGCAGGGATGCTTATTGTTTTCATTTATATTGATTGATAAGATCGTAGCTTGCAAATTGGGATGCGTAAAAGTTTTCCTAAAAACTGGGAAATGGTTGCTCATAATTAGGCATGAATTCATACATCCACTAATAGGGTAGGCCTACTGCCACCATGTGTCAAGCTACGCACCAAATAATTGTGACTGTCAAAAATTGTGGTACATTGTGTTAGAGGAGACGGAGCATTGTGTCCTGTCCCTCTGGTGGCGGAGACGAATTAACCAAGTGCTGCCTCTATGGGATTGGAGGGAGTCGCGTTGTTTATGTAAAATTGTAAATAACAAAAAAGAGAACAGGATTTGAGTTTTCTTTTGACTCTGTAACGTGACTTACAAATGGAAATGCCTTCATCAGTTTCAATGGGAGAGACGGTGACCACAGTTTGCGTTTGTTTGACGGTGAGTTCCAGGTTGAAATCGATGCTGTTCTGCGTCCTCGTCAGGGAAAGTTTCAGGTAAGGCTGTGACGACACGATCTCCTGATGTCTCTGGGCTGAACTGTTACACCTCTGAGACCCAAGTCGCATCTGGCGGGAAATAAACCGTTGAAATCAACAAACACGTGTCTTATGATTGAAACAGTTATTGACATCAATGAATTCTATTTCCACCGACATGTTAAGGTGACAGTACACAAATACCTTATTTTATGATGAACATCATACGCTGCTTAAAGCAGTTAAAAATTAAGCGTACACAATGTAAATATAAAAAAGGTTAAAAAAAATATCGAAAGACTATTTTACGCACACAGGACATAGGTTGGACTCTTAAGTTTATTATTTCACCAACATCTTCAAGATTTCAGTTTTTAAGTAGCATTTACTAATGTTTACCCTACCTTTGCATTTACAGAGTTTATGGAGTCATATACGAAAAGAGTCGCGGCGCTTGTACACGGGATGTCAACCTCTGAAGTGGTCGCCTTTAGCTTCCCCCTGCCTGCGTACAACGCACTAGAGCGCATGCGCACGTTACAGGCGTATGGGGCTATCCTGCGCACGTTTGGATCGTCTTGGCCCCAGGCTTTTATAACGATAACCGTATCAGGGTCCACTTCGAAAGTTCTACCACAATCACTGGTAAAGTCGTCCAGATATACTGAAAGAAAATTTTAAAGGTGAGGTAGGTGTTGAAAGGTTTGTTAGGACTTACATACATCACACAGTAATACACATATTGGCTTAATAAATTATTATTATTTTTATTATTATATAAATTTCTAATTCAAATACTATGAAATTTTTAAACAATACTTAAAAAAAGAGTATTCCTCTTAACATGTGTAAATTAACTGTCAGAATGACAACAAATACAAGGGTATTTGTGCCCTATAAATTCAATATTATTAATTCACTGTCGCCAATGTGTGCTTAAAATAATTCTTTATTAGAGCAATTAATAAGCTCCAATTATCTGCAATCTCCAGGTTTTGAAAAATATTCAACATTTCACTCAGAATCTCTCACCTGTGACGTGACTGATGGCAGGCGGGGGTAGCAAGGGGTCAGGTCGTGCAACCCCCCTCATCTCAATAGCGAAGTGAAAATCAGCACCCGGCAGAGTACTTAGGACAAATGTCAACTGTCTGTCTGTGCTGAACACGTATTTCTGAGTGAACGCATGGTAATTCTCACAGGTAACTCGATACTGAAAAAAAAACCATGCAGGGCATTTTAAACAGTACATTGCGAGCATATAAGGCAGAATGAGTGTTATAAAATAATGTGCATGTGGCTAAAGGATTGCACCTGGTAATTACTTTGTGTTGATCTAGAGTGTAAACGTTTTGGTTTCCACTTCACGTGCTGTTAAAATCATTATAATTAGATGCATTTTCACTTTTCTCTCATTTGTTTTATTCCTTGTTACCATAGTAATGGTACCTTATTCGGGAGAAAATGGACAGTAGGTTAATGCCTTAGCTTTGCCTTTACTTTCTTATCCTGCATCGCCCAAATTGAAGACTTCCTCCTATTTTGCTTCAAAGTGAATAAATTAGTTTATAAATAAATTTGTAAATAAATAATTAATTAATAAAAAATCTTACCAGCAGAGAGACTCCCTCTGTTCGAACAGGGACAGTTCTTTCTGCATACACACTTAATACGGTGTTACACGAAGAAATCCGAAATCTGGCGAAAAATACTCGAATCACTTGAGTGACGTCACTGGTCTGGAACGTCATTAAACAGAAATGAATTTTTGTCTGGTTTCGCGGCAGGCGGAAAGCGTTTCCTACTAGAGTGGTACTGGCGCTTGAGTAGACGGGCAGTGTGTATGGTCTTTGGCACTGTCTTTCGGTATTGTCCATAAAATCTACAATTTAAGAAGGTATTTACAATGAAAAAGTCAAGATCATAAGGGTGTGCCAAAATATACGATTTCGAATTTGAGTTTGTTGAAACTGTTTTCAGCTTAAAACTTAGAGGAAGACACATCAATCTGATAAGCTGTATAAAAAATCAACTATGAATGACTCGGAAACTAAGAAAAAGGCAATCCGTTAATTAACATAATTAATCCATTTCTGACTATATCAGTTCGCTTACAGGTCATGCTATCTCCTGGAGTGGGCGTGACCCCCCAGATAGGGGGCGCCGATACGATATACACGGGGGCCACCGTGAACAGGAAGTCAAATGTATCATCCCCATTGGCGTTTAGAACGACGGTCAAACTAGAGCCAAGGCTAGTGGTGGTCAGTGGAAGAGCAGAATTTAGACACGTGACTGATCTCAGCTGAAATGAGAAAAGTTGTCTTGTTCTTGTGTGAAAATACATAGATGGTTTCAGTTTTGTGTGAAGTAAAGCCCTGGACTTAAAGTAATAATAATTTTATTTAGCTTATTTACAGCAGATATTTTTTCTCTTAAAAGTACTAGTAAAATATAAAATCATAAAGATTTAAGATGTGAAAATAAACTTTTTAAGCCATAAATATATTAAAAAAGGAAGTTAACCAAAAAGCTAAGTTAAAACGAGGAACAGAGAACCAAATTGAGAAGAAAATGATATCGTGTACTTGTTTCAAAATGCCCAGACGGTTTCAGTTTTCTATATACGAAACAAAACACTGCTTTTAACACGTGAAAAAATATGAATTCAAAATATATATAAAATTATAAAATGACATTCTGCATTGTTTCTTTCTTAAAACATTTTCATCATATAAGTACTCCATTTTTCTTCTACTTTACTCTTCCGTAAGATCAAACTGTGCCCGTAACCCTAAGATTTGTTCCAGCGTTTCAAATTATCCTACAATGTATTAGACAACATACTGATACTACATTTAAAAACATTTTGTTTAAATATGCTTTGCCGCGTGTACCTGGGGATTAGATTTCGTTAGTCCATCATAGAACTTAATAGAAGACGTGCAGGATCCCATACTCAGCTTCTGAAAGGCCACTTCCAGTCTTCTGGGGTCAGCGTTCCGGAACGTAATGCTGCACGTGCCCTCGTGATTTGCTTGGTTTCTTGAAACCTTCCAAGCATGCACGAATTCTACTTGAGTTGAGCCAACATCGATGATTTTCCCACAGTCGTGTGATGTATTGTCCATATAGCGGTTGTACACTGAAAGGATACGTATCTTTGACATCAGGCTTTTACAAAGTCAACTGGTATATCGGTCATCGACGCATCGATTCAGTTTTGTATTTGTTTTATTTATTAATTTTATGTGTTTATTTTGAGTCGACTTTTTGGTCAAAGCGGCAGAAAGTCAATTCACGTAAGAAGTTCAATGCTTATTTCTGCAGAGATACGGTAGCATTACCAAGTGCCACACCTGACAAACTGCTCTCAGAAGGACGAGGCAGAGACAGGAGAAGGGGGTTCATTACAGAATTGATCATTCAGCCTTCAGGTCATATTGAGTCGTGACAAGATTGCTGATACATGTAGGACATGGATATTTCGACAGAGTTAATGAAATAAAAACTGAATGTGCTTGACAAAAAGAAGTTTTAATTTGCTGACAGTGCCATAGCGTGTAAAAAACGAATTGAAGTACGCTTAATACTTTTGGGAACAATGGGAGACTAATGCTTACGATATGTGCTATTAATCAACTGTCAAGGTTAAAAAAAAGCCTGTTGTCACTCTTAATACACTAACAATGCAAAAAAGAATATCAGGCATTTAATGGCCTTTTGTTGAAATGAAGAAAGAATTAGTTTGAATATTGAAAGCGCAAATTTTACCAAAACGCAACGTGAGAGAGGGACTAAGTCTACTAATACAGAAAAAAATCAGCTAGATCGCATTTTCCTGAGCTGTAACTTACCCGAGGTCCTGGATACAGTCAGATCAAAATTATAGTCCACAGAACCGCGCCGACTCAGACCAATCGTGAAATAGCGAGATCTCGTGAAAACATCCGTTATCTCACCGCGGTGCTGCCGATCAAAACGTCGCTGAAGTGAAACGAAGGCCCATATTACGTTGTAATAAAAAGTCTGTTCCATATGATTATGATAAATATCTAAACCTTCTCATATACATTGTTAAAGCAATATTAATGTTCATTACACATCAAACCATATAACAACTTGTAAAAATAATACAAACATGAAACGCAACTCCCCATCTACTGTTGCGCGATAATGATAATGATTATAATGATAACAGTAATACTTTTGATAATAATAACAATAATGAGAAGCACCGTCGATACTTTTCGGTCTAAATCAATTTTTGACACAGCATAATTGCAACACCGTCTCACCTAAAATTGTTGCTGGTAACTTACCAATTCATCGCTATCAAACGGGTGTTCTTTGAAGACGATCTCGGACACAAGGTACGACTCATTGATGGGCAATTCTAAGTTTACAATGCGCACCCTCAATCCGTACCCAGTTTCTGCGGACGATGAATGTCCACCGGACGCTTGGAAGATCAGCGTACATCTGTACGGGGCGTTAATGGACTTTGCGCGAGATGACCACGCCTTGACCACCAGTGTGTCGCGTTCGTACACGGGAATTTCGCCGATAAGATTCCTGGTGTTGCAGCCGTTGAAGAAACTCTCAGAATCCATATAATCTGAAAGATACGATATTGTTTATGTATCATATGGGTATGATTTATGCATAGTTTTTCTCCATTTTAATCTAAGAAGACATTAGCTTTTTATTTAGCTATTGATTTAGATAAAGATAAATTAATTCATATTAGATAATAATAATAATAATAATAATAATAATAATAATAATAATAATGATTATAATTGCGAAATTAGTAATTATACACTGTTGTCTTTGCCAATTCATTTTAGGTGAGTTTGGTTGCTCCTTTCAGCCCCCCCTCTCTCTCTCTCTCTCTCTCTCTCTCTCTTTTTCTCTCTGCTCTTTGATCAGCCAGATAACACACAGTTGTTCAAGGAGCAAATGTACGCAAAGTTCGATCAGAAGTCTAATATGCACTACATTTACACCAATTTCTGTCGCATGAAGACCCAATTAATTACTTCTAGATTATTTTTGTTTTCTTAGTCAAGTGTATACACATTAACTTACATATATCGTCTGTGGCCCGTGAGCGCGGTATCACGAGGCACCACACTAAACTAATACTCAGAACTTGAAGCCAGAAAGACCTCGCAGCTGCCATCATGGTCACTGGGTACACAGGGGTGTCACGGAGGCATGGTTGTCTCGCGGGTCTGCGCTGGGACATATATAAGTGGAACGCTACATTTTCTGACCTCTTGCTAGAAAAGAAGAAGAATGTGGAATTTAACGTAATTATTCTGGCGAAATTAGAAGGTTGTAATACCAATATAATCTATGTCGGTCTGATGTATACAATACGGTATACTGTGCATGTACATAACAAGTCTATCAGATTTTATGATGTAATTGACGTTAATTTAAAGGAAATATCCATCCAATATTCATTGAGTGGGCGACTCAGACTACATGTCTCTGAACTATATAGCTGATATTTCATTATAACATTCTAAAATCACCCATGCTGGAAAGCATGACAACTTCAAAGCAATTCATAAATATCCACCAAAAAAAAACTTTGGATTGATACTATGTCTCATAACAAGGTCGGGATTATAGTTGTCCTGTCCGCTTTAAATAAACAGTGTCATTATCTGGGACACCTTTTTATGCTGAGTGGCTGCCGTTTTCAATAAGGATTCTAAGTATATTTTCACAAAACATTTTCCAGATTTTGCTATGAATTTGGAGTGAACTTTTATAGCCTTACCGTGAATGGGGGACAGGGGGGGGGGGGGGGGGTATCCACTGATTTACACGGAGAACCACCACGCCTGTTGTGAAGTCATTTAACCCCCTACTGCCGTTTATCAACCGTGAATGAATCTAAAGGGCACTTAGAAACTAGATCACTAGCCAGATTAGTGTATGCCACTAACCCAGCATGGAAATTAATAAAAGTTGATACAGTAAATACATATAATTAGAAAAAAATACTCAGGTGCAAGCAGTACCATTAATTTACCGCAAAATATTTCGCTGTTCAAGCTATAGGTCTGTACTGCAGTCGGTCCTGGGACGAATCAGTGAGCAGTGAGACTACAACAAAAGTGTGAGTCATGCTTTACCTATTTATATTCAACGCACGGTGACTAAACCGCGTTGTATTACATCACTTAATGTTAATATATCACCTACTACTAGCACACTCAACACGTCTTCACGCCTGATGTCTTTTTTGCCAGTCGTCTGTCTTTTAACCAGGTACATTTGACACCTGTAACCAACCTTAATAGCGTCTGCCACAGGTACTGGTACAGGGGCTTACAAAACACACTGTGCTCTTTAAGCTCATTGTCAAACACGCAATCGCTTTAAATAGTGCGTCGAGCCTGTCCAGTTGCAGGTATATACCGCACAGACCAAGAATTGTAAAAGCAGTGCGGTTCATTGAACTGAGTCAATAGTCAATAGTCGCCCGTTTTAACAGTACCTAATTATATGTTTACGACGCTTATCTAAGACGGGGAGCTTGCAGATACGGGCCGTTGACCGTCTTTGATAAGAGTGGCATCGACTTAACGGTTAACGTAGACTACAGCATGTATAGTACGTGTCACACGAATGTCTCCGATACTGTCATTTAATTAAGTCTTCTTTTTGCTAAAAACTCACCGTCTAAAACATAAATGTTATTTGTAATGCCAGTTAGCCTGGATTACTGGCATTATATGTCCACCGTTAGCCAGTAGTTCTCGTTAAATCATAGTGTTCGATAGTGAGATTGCGACGCTTACGAAGCAGCACACCTGACCTGACCTAGTTAAGTGAGATGTCAGGTGTTTACCAACACAGTTAACTGTGGCAATAGATGGCGCTGGTAGGGAATAGTGTCAAGACGGCCAGTTCGTCTTTCATTTAAGACGCCTGGGTTTTCCATGTTAAAATTTGATTATAATTATCTCAAAACTCATAATAGTGATAGTTATTTCATAGTCCTTGATGAATAGAGAGATTTACTATAATGTGACATACAGGTAGGTACGTGGTAGGTCGCTTTTATCATTACCAGTTTCATTACCTATTAGTATCCTCCTGTAGGGCCTCATATTTAAACATATTAAAGGGAGAACACTGCCCGTTTTGGCCAAAAATGGAATTTCCACGGGTAAACAACGATTTATAAATCCACTCCGACATTCAAAGTTAATCCATTTTTTTTCTCAAAAATTGTTTTAAAATGTAATAATCTCTTAAGGGTTAGTCCAGAAGGGATTATTATGGAGGTATAGCAAATTACATGTTTGAAGATTCACGTGTTCTGATGGCAAGAAAAGATTGCCATACGAATTGCCATAACCGCTGTTTTGGTTAAGTTAATTGTTTGCAATGCATACTGTGAAATATGAATCTCATACAAACAGTTGTTATTCCTTTGATACTGTGTACTTTTTCCACCGTGTCATAAATTAGCCAGAGGTAGATATGTGAATATCTTTTCAAAATCAATCTGTGACCCTTGTAGAGGGTCATATATTCATTATCCCAAGGTTTACTTCAGTAGATGGATGTTTTTGTAGCAATCCTATCTGTAAGCCCGCTAACCGTCTCAATCAACTACGGGGCATTTAACACCGAACTCTATTCTCACTAAATTGCTATCAACTTCAGCGTTAAAAATGTCTGTCGCGCTTACTAAAGCTGTTTGGGGGTAATTAACTACCGGAGGCCGAGCGTGCACGAAATTTTATTACCCCCTAGTTGATTAGTAGGCGTGACAGCCGCTTAAGACTGGGTTCCCATACTTAGATCGATCCATCTGGATCGACCTAACTCCCTGGGGGTTCACGCTAAATTGCTATCAGCCCAAGAGGTTTAAATGTCTCTCACGCCTACCGAATCATCTAGGGTAAATTACCCCCTAGGGATAATTACCCCCTAACAGCTTTTTCAGGCGTGACAGACATTTAAGCCGGCCAAGTTGACAGCAATTTAGTGAGACTCCCCAGGGAGTAGGAGTGGTCTCTAAGTTGATAGCAATGTAGAGTGGAACCCCATGGAGTTAGACCGATCCTGTTGGATCGATCTAGGGATGGGAGCTCAGGGAACCTAGTGTTATTGACAATATAAAGCCTCGGTCACAACCAGCCGTACGGGCAAGTGTGGAAATAAGACTTTCACACGGAATACAGTATATAAAGAGATTCTGTAAATCATGTATACAAATCTCTTCTCATGGTTCAGTGATGGTTCAGTTGATGTGACGGGTCTCATTCAATCATTTAAATGACAGCGAGAATCTGTTTGAATCATTTGTGGCAGATGGGGGTATATAACGCATCATGTATCTGACTTACTTTAAACATTTAAGGCACTAGATCACTGTGAACAACAGTCTATTTACATAAGTAAGATTATAGGTGTGACAGAACATTCAGAATATCCAGAATCACTCAGATCATCACTGATGAGACATAAGTTATAGTTTTCAATCTTGTGTCCCGACAGGGTTTGCAAATAGGATAAGGTAGAGTAAAAAAAACGTTCAAACGTAGCAGCAGAAGTACAGGAATACTTCAAGTGAAAATTGACAACATTAATTAATGCTATTTGTGAAAAATGGGAAAATTTGTTTGTACTCGCCACACTTATTATGGTATAAGTGTTGTAATCGTTGGCATTGTTATATACACCGGCTGGATTTGGATGGAATATCGGAATAGAAGCATTAACCGCGTATTGCATAAACCTCCATCTTTTTGGAGAAAAAAAGAACCTGGCAGGAATCAGTTCAAGGATGAAATGATCCAGAAGTATCGAGAGAGTGATCTTACGGATGAAAACAGCTGGATAAGAAATGGTATCGCTGAAAAGGAACAACTAAAACGTGCCTGGTCGAGTATTAACCCTAATGACAAAAGTAAACGTTGCTTCACAAACAAGAGTGCGAAATACAACTACAGGACTAACGTGGTAATGTCTAACTCTCATATTATGTACATAATTATAGAAGAAAGAAAAGTGGACTCGACAGGAAAGACTGTGTTGTCGGCCGGGGGAAGTAATTTCCGAATTGAGGTAATAGGAAATGATTACATGGTGTGTCCTGTGAGAGATTTCTTTAATGGAACCTACGTGGCTTATTGTGATGTTCAGTATAGTATACAGGGTACAGTATACTTAGACTACACGGACTTTGAAGCGTATAGACACCATGCTACTGGACGAAAGAAAGCATATCCATGTAGAATCCACAGAAATATTTCTTCGTTTTATTATGTTTACCCCGAGAATTCAAAGACAAAGAAGATAAGAACAGAGAGCAGAAACTGCCATAAGACAAACATCAAAGATTACCTGAATGGACGCTGGTGGAATATTCGAGGACAGTGGAAATGGGGAACTAAAAACGGGTGCATTTTTGAGTTTATGAGTGAGGCAGACCTTTGGAAATGTTACAAGAGGAAAACTACTTTCAGAATCCTTGGAGATTCACACCTTAGGCACACTAGTAATTACATGAGTCAACTATTATCAAAGTATTGGCATATTCCACAGTATTCATTGCTTATAAATACTGGTCAAAATTCCACTGATCCTGTAGAGGATCGAAAGAAGATTGTAGGTTTGAGCCAAATCGTATTCAAATGGACTCCCCATGCTGCCCATTGCGAAAATCTTCTCAAATCAATTTTCTCTCGATTTGAGAAAACTCCTGCCACCAAAGATGATGTAGTTTTAATGGGGTTCGGCATTCACGAAATGGTGCTTGCAAACCAGAGTGCCTACAAATTTTTAAAACATGCTTTTCCTCGTTTTGTGAACTTCTTACGAGATTTGCGTAGAAACCCCAACACTGCTAACATCCGCCTAATTTATCTGAATATTCTCCCTAGAGGTAAAGGCCAGATGGACGGGAATGATTACATGGTTGCGGCGGTCAATGAAATCACCAAAGAGAAGCTGGTAAAATACGGTGTAGAAATAATAGATGGTTTTTATATTCTCAACCCAATGAAATGGGCCCACTGTGACGAAGCACATTTTCTATGTCCAGTAAGGAATAACCCAAACAAATATAAAGGACATACTGGAATGACAATGGCCCACCTTTTGTTCAGGACTATGTGCGAAATGTAGCGTGTTAGGGTGCTATCCCCGTGGGGAGTCTCACTAGATTACTGTCAGATAATCCGGCTTAAATGTCCGTCCCGCCTACTACAAGCTGTAAGGGGGTAATTAACTTCCGTGCGCGGTCGGCTGACTGCATCTTAGCGTGAACCCCCAGGGAGTTAGGTCCATCTAGTAAGATCGATCTAAATCTCATGAAATGCCCTCATAGACGCCTAGAATAGTCTAGTGGGAACATAGGGTTCATGTGCAACATCCTTAACAAACAATGGGGAACAATTTTTTCCAAAACCTTGATCTTCACATTTTTTAGGTTCTAGGTATTTCTAAAGCAAAAAAATAAATTTTTTCCCATGGGCGCATTTTTAAAAAATGGCTTGGGACAAGTAAATCATTCATACCTGTAACTTTTAAGTGTGACAATCGCTTAAATCTTCTAGCTAAAGAATTATTACACATATAAGTAATGAAAAGAATGTAACATTGGATCTTGCCTTAATAAAATGGGGTCTGGAAACGTTTTTTTAACGTTTCTGCAACGGATTCTACGATGTTTTTTGTAACATTTTAGCAACGTTGGAATTTCTGAGACCAATAAAATCTTTAATTCTTTGAGCTTATATTTTAGTAATATTCTGTTGGAAATGGAATAACATATTACTTGCAGCTAGAATGCATAAACATTGGTATAAATATATAGTCATCCGTACTCACTGACAGCTAATTCTACCAGATGTTATAATAAACATTTATTAATATGATATTATTCAAAAACATTCTTTTCCATGTCAAATTTGAGTGAGTACATGTACGTGTATCTTCGGACTTCATGTGATCCTTGTCGGTCAAAGATGAGTGGCTTCTGTTCTGGGTATGACTACAAACTACAACTGATGGAAAGGCTACATTTCGGGCGAATCGGAGTTCTGGAGGAAGTGGAGTTTCCGCTTAATTGAAATTACTCTCATGCTCTCTCTGGCCCAGTGTGACAAGAATGGAAGTCCGCTAGGAACAGTAGTCCGTTTCCCATTACTTTGTTACAGGTGGCATTCGTCCCATATATTAACCCCAATACCCAACTAACCTTTACCTGTACAAGTCATATGGGACCCCGGACCTCCATTCCTGTCACACCGGTCATTATTTAAGTTGGAGGGGGTGAAAAAATACCTGTGATCCCTTTTTTAGACTCTCAATCCGAACTGATTAGAAAATTCCAGCCCCCCTCCCCCCCTCAATAATTCATATTTTTCACTAGGCATAAAATTTATGTACAAAACGCTCCACTCGCGTGGGTAATTTAATGAAAAATTGCATGCACACGTTTTTTTATTTCTAAAAAAAAAAAAAAAAAACTTTGAAGGTACTAATTGTTGATTTTACTCTTCAGTGTATGCACTCTATAATATGACAGGATTTAACTTTGTACCGGTGACATGCCTCCCATGTACTAACCCAAATACTCAGACTTACTTTAACCTGTACTCAGCATATGGGACTCCTATTCCCAGGACCACCATTCCTGTCACACAGGCCCCAAAGTTGGCTGGTGACAGAAGGTAATGGCAACCCTCCGTGTAGAACCTACTGCCTCCCTGTAGAAACTACAACTAACTCTCATGGATCAAAACCAAAAATCAAAAAAGCAAGTCTCCATTTGGCATCGAGACACCCCCCTCCCTCCCCAAGGCGGTGAAATGGAGTATTATCTTCTGGGGAAGTTGTCACCCAGATCCAAGGATCCACACAAGATGCCGACTCTACATTAAATCCGCCAGCAAGTGTGACGTTTGAGAAATGCTGATCCACCAATATATTTTCATTGTTTATTTATGACTTTGTAGAAAATATGAAACAAAAATGCGGTTGTGACATTTTCATTACAGAAGGTATAAGAAAGCTTTGTGCAATTTAATTTTTAATTGCCGATGGCGTAGCTGTAGCTACGTCGGTAACGGCTGTTACATTGCAGAACCGAATCTATGCAGTTCGTGACTTTACCGTGGAAACAGGAATGAATGTCAATTTGGACAAATCTAAAATAATGGGATTTCGGAGTGGTGGGTCCCTTAGAAATTATGAAAAGTGGACATTTCAGGGCCGTGAAATCCTATAAAGGCATCAAACCAGGATGCATCCATTCTCCACACCTATTTAGCGTACACACGGAAGAAATCAAAAAGAGTAGGGCATTAAGGAACTAAGCAAATCAAACAGAGGGGAACGAGAGGCGTCTTTTTGCCACGTAGAGTGGTCAAGGCAAATCAAAGTGAAAAAAACCTTCAAAAGACACTAAAGGGGAGTTATAACACAAAAGATTACATTGACTAACGCCATACTTAGAAATATGGGTATGTGTGTTTTAACCAGTGGTATTTTTCACGGACGAGCCGGGATGGGTCTTGCAGTCATTGGCGTTTTGATATATACATGTGCTGTTTGGACTCACAATAGAAGTATTACTATGCAGAGTTCACTGCAAAAGCTTCCGCCTTTTAAGACAACAAAGGAATCAGATGGAGTTAATTCCAAACAGGAGACAAGCCATGGAAATCGAGAAGATATTACTGTGGGTGAACACGACTGGGTTAGAAATGGTATTCCTGAAAGGGAACAGCTGGAACGTGCCTGGTCGCGTTACATTCTTGATGCTAAACGCCTGCAGGCCGATGTAAAAAATGCGCGTTGTTTCAAAAACAGAAACATGAGATACAATTATAGGGTCAACCTAGTATTATCTAAAACTCACATGCTGCATGTTTTTATAGAAGAAAGAAAAAAGGTGTCAGCGAAAAACGGCTCGTTGTCGTCTGGGGGAAGTAATTTCCGAATTGAGGTGACAGGAAATGAATCTATGGTGTGTCCGGTGAGAGATTTCTTTAATGGAACCTACGTCGCATATTGTGATGTTCAGTCAAATATACGGGGTACAATATACTTAGATTACACGGACTTTGAAGCGTTTAGACACCACGAAACTGATAGAGCACATCCTTGTAGAATCCACAAAAAAATCTACTCGTTTCATTATGTTTTCTCCAACAAGTCAGAGGAAGAGATGGTGAGCTTAGGAAGAAGAAACTGTACTAAAACAAGCATTGCGGAATACCTGGATGGACGCTGGTGGAATATTCACGGGGAGTGGAAATGGGGAACTAGAAGCAGTTGTATTTTCGAGTTCATGAGTGAGGCAGACCTTTGGAAATGTTATAACAGGAAAACCACTTTCAGAATATTTGGAGATTCACACCTTAGATTTCTTAGTAACTACTTAAACGAACTATTGTCGAAATATGTTAATGTTTCGCCACTAAAAGAGCATAAAATGGGCTTTGATTCATGGTATCCGTACCAGAACCGAAAGAAGATAATAGGTTTGAGCAATATAATCTACAACTGGACTGCTTATGTTTCCCAGTGCGAAAAAGCTATCAGTTTAATTTCTTCGCGATTTTACAAAAATCCTGCCACCAAAGATGATGTAGTATTAATGGGGTTTGGGATACACCAAATGGTGGTTGCAAACCAGAGTGCCTACAATCTTGTAAAACATGTTATTCCCCATTTCTTAGATTTCCTCAGCGCTTTGCGGGAAAACCCCAACACTGCAAACATCCGTCTCATATATCTTAATATTCTGCCGAGAGTTTATGGTGATAGGGATGGAAATGATTACATGGTTGCAGCAGTCAACGGAATCATTAAAGAGAAGCTGGTAAAATACGGTGTAGAAATAATAGACGGTTTCAATATTGTCAACCCAATGAAATGGACCCACTGTGACTGTGCACATTTTCTATGTCCAGTAAGGAATAACCCTCGCATATATAAAGGCCATACTGGAATGACACTGGCCCACCTTTTGTTCAGGATTATGTGTGAAATGTAGTATGTGTTAGACGCTCAGAATAGTGTAGTGTGAACAAAGGGTCCAGGTGCAACACCTTAACAAACAATGGGAAACTATAATTTCTTAATCCTTGATGTGCACAATTTTTATTTGTAGGTATTTCCAAGGTTAAATATGCTCCTTGGAAATCCGTGTATGGTAACACCCTGTAGCTTAAATGGGCGCATTTAAAAATGGGGTTGGAACAAGTAAATCATTCATAATTTACAATTTAAAGAGGTGTAGCAATGATTTATACAGGAAAGTGCGTAACATTAAATCCTGTCTTAGTAAAATGGGGTAGGTAAACGGTTTTGATTTGTTATCAAAAATATTTTCATTATCTCTTTTTAAAACGTTAAAAGAATTGACAAATTAACTTTTCTGAAACGTACTCTGGAAACGTTTTAACATTTTAACTTTTTTGTGTTAGCTGGGTATCACTCTTATAACAGTATGTATTTCATGTTAAACTGAAATAAATAAACTTAAACTCTTCTACTCTGGGTTAAAAATTGAAATTTCTGAGACCGAGAAAATCTTAAAAACTTCTGTGAATTTGATCTAATTTCATGTAATATTCTGCTGGAATGATATATTATTTCCAGCTGGAATATATATATATATATATATATATATATATATATATATATATATATATATATATATATATATATATACACTGATGCTCATAAGTTAAGCAACACCCCGATTTTTTCAAAAGTTTCTTCTATCATGATCATTATTTCATTTGTTGGTGGGATTATGCATATTTCTTTCATATTTTATAAATAACTTATTCAAATTGAATATTTCGGTTAAAGAAATACACCACACAGCTTATTGTAATAATCAAAATGATTTTATTAACCAAACGGTACTAAAATATGCCAAACCATGTGTCAAAAAAGTATGCTCACACAGCAAAAAGTACGTGCTGATTAAAACAGCTTATTATGAAAAAATAAAGTTCGATCATCTAAGAATTAGTTTTAATAAAAGAAGACAGTGGATAATAGATGATTAATCGTCTATTATGCAATAAATATTGGGTGTGCTTTCCCTGATTTTGAACAACAGCTTCACATTGTCTCCTGCAACTTGCCACTAAATTCTGCCAATCTTGCTTTGAGAGCCGGTTCCATTCTTTATTTACTGCCGGTTGGACCTCTCTAATGTTTCTAACTGGAGGTTGTCTCTCATTTATTGCCCTGTCAATCATATCCTAAGCATGCTCGATTACATTGAGAATTGGTAAATATGCAGGCCAATCCAAATGTGGGATACCGCGCTGTTGCAGCGCGTCTTGCACGTACCATGCTTTCTGGATGTGCATTGTCCTGCACCAAATTGATTTTTCTTTCTGGATTTGCTTGAATGTGTGATTGTATGCACCCCAATGGTATTTCGTCTCTGTATTGTTGACCAGGGCGCCTCCCTTGAATGACGTATGGTGGCAATTTTTCATTGTTTGGCTGAAATGAACTGGTCCTGGTGGCATAATCGAACCAGATGTCTTCATCTCTTGCGTCGGTTAATATTGGTCTACCAGAAAGAGGCTTGTCCAATACATGATGGGTTTGGCGCCATTTTGCTACCAGCTTGGACACTTGGCTTGGTGCTGCTTTTTTGTTGCCTTGCAATCTGTCTCTTTGGCACCCCAGCATTATAGCTTCCCATTATTTGCCATCTGATTACCTCGCTGGGTCCTCTACTAACCATTGGTTGGTCCAAAATAACAAATTGTGCCCATAAAACTAGCCAAACTGGAAGCTCCTCATGGCATGGCTAAACTGTGTTTTTCGCAAGTGGCACCCCCTTAGCATATTCTATCGTGTCCAACAGTAAATAGTACTCTAATGTCACGGTCCAGTAAGTCAAAGTAATAACAAGAGAAATATCTAACTATTGTACAAATTTTGCCTCAATAAAAATTTTGGTTGCTGAGAAATTCGAGAAATAAGAAAGTGTTGCTTAACTTATGAGCATCAGAGTATATATATATATATATATATATATATATATATATATATATATATATATATATATATATATATATATATATATTACACCAATTGACACTTCCGGCACAATCCTGTCTCCTTCGGTATGCTCTATCTAATCAATTTGGGCGTTTTATGGTATGTTCTGCAATTATAACGATGTTTAAGAGTCTTGGAAGGACCTTGTGAAAGCCAAGAAGTTGTTTGTAACTGACAACTGAATTGCACTGAACAATGATTTATCTTTTTTAAAAGATTGCGACGAGTTTTTAGATGATTATATGCCCAGCTGACATGAAATTCCACATATATGACCACGCTTATACACCTATTACACCGGGGTAGGCACTAATCACTGACAAATGCCATGACAAATGTGACATTCTGACAGGTGACCTTCTGACATTCACTCAGCTTTGCGTCTTACACCAACTGACGTTACATGACGTCAGACTTCCGGCACAATCCTGTCTCCTCCGGTATCCCCTATTCAACAGTTTTCTTGATTATGCTAAAGGATTAGGGCTCGTTCTCAGTGAAGCTGTCAGTCTGCGTAGATCAATCCGGCTCCATGGGACTCTCGCTGAAAGCAATGAGTTTAACAGATGAACACACTTCCTCCTGGTGTTGAGTATACCGTGTAGAATACAAAAAATACTGGTGATTATAAGATTACGTTGAAGCAAGATTACTTTTATTTTTTATTGTTTCATGTTTTTTAACCAAATCCTAATGTAGTGCCAATGTAGGCTAATATGTATGTCCAAAATTAAACACAATATTTTTACAGTTTTGTACAGTAGTTGCGTTTGATGTATATGATGATGTGTTGAACAACACATCATTAAGATGAATAGCTATCGATATTTACATCATTGTCTAATAATTAGAAGATCAACAATATATCTACTTGTATGATATTTTTGACAGATAAAACGTTCTTTTGATAATCTATAGAATCAAAGTAAATACTTTGAATTAACTTTCGTTATCATTTTACGAGACCTAGTATCGTTTACCTTTCCATTCCCATAGAAAACGTGCTTTGTCACAATGGGACCCTCTCATCAAGTTGAAAATTATTTTTACTCCACATTAACCCATCTTCTCCCAGCTATATATATATATATATATATATATATATATATATATATATATATATATATATCCTTATCTTCCCCATTTCCAACTTCTTTTAGTTTTCCACCAGCGCCTATTCCGATATTCCTTGCAGTCTACCTATCTTTAAGCTTTTCTGTAATTCTTATTCTTTTACATGATTATTTCATATAAACAAAATTTTGCATCTAGCTTTATGTTTTCCCCATTTCCATATTCCTTCAATTTTCCACCAGCGCCTGTTCTGGTATTCCTTGTATTCCATTTCTCTTAAAGCTTCTCTGAAAATTTTTCTCTTTTAATTGTTTATCTCCGGCGCAACTTCTCGCGTGTCGGTTTTACCAATATCATTAAATTATTAACACAATGTTAAGGATCTGTTTGAATAACAACGTTTGAACACTTTGCTGATGGGGGTATATCACGCGCCATGTATCTAGCTCGATTATAACGTGCAGTGCACTAGGTCACAATGAGCAACATATAAGCGAGATTATAATATAATATATAACTAGTAGTTGATACCCGTCACATCAACCATTGAACCATGATAAGATATTAGTATACACGATTTATAGAATCTCTTTATATACTATATTCTGTAATAATAATAAAATAATAATTAGAAAGAAAAAAAGACGGGCCTAAGTGGTATTCGAACCCATTCTACCATGTTTGGCAGCCATAGACGTTTGCCACCGAGTCACTGAATGCTGCTAACCGATGTAATGTAATTGACAGTATATGATACCCGTCACACATGCCGAAGCTTTACGGAAATTGCCGAAAGCTAGAAAATGCCTTCAAAATATACTTTGAACAGGTATAATCACATTCAAACTACTATCACTCTCTTCCCACTGCCCTGAGGTATTGCTAACACCTGTCAGTTGTCATCAGATCGTTGTACTTTGGGAGAAAAACGGGAAATGGAGACTTCGGGTGATTTCCTTTTACTATATAGTTAATATATTATTCATATAAGCGAAATTCTAGGGGCAACAAACTCTTTTGCTGAATCACTCAGATCATCACATATGAGGCGCAAATGATAGTTATTAATATTGTATGCCGAGAGGGTTTGCACATAGAATAAGGCAGGGTAAAAAGACGTTCAAAGATAGCAGCAGTACAGGAATGCTTCAAGTGAAAGGGGGTACACTGCACAAGAATTGACAAAATTATTTTATGCTATATTGTAAAAAAATGGGCATATTTGTTTGTACTCGCCACACGTATTATGGTATAAGTCTTGTAATCGTTGGCATTGTGATATACACCGGCTGGATTTGGATGGAATATAGGAATAGAAGTATTAACCGCGTATTGCAAAAACCTCCACCTTTTTGGAGTAAAATAGAACCTGGCAGGAGTCAGTTCAAAGGTGAAATGATCCATGAGTATCGAGAGAATGATCTCACGGATGACAACGGCTGGATTAGAAATGGTATCGCAGAAAAGGAACAACTAAAACGTGCCTGGTCGAGTTTTAACCCTAATGACAAAAGTAAAAGCTGCTTCACAAGCAAAAAATTCAAATATAACTTCAGGACTAACGTGGTAATGTCTAACTCTCATATTATGCACATCATTATAGGAGAAAGAAAAGAGGACTCGACAGGAAAGACTGTGTTGTCGGCCGGGGGAAGTAATTTCCGAATTGAGGTGACAGGAAACGAATCCATGGTTTGTCCTGTTAGAGATTTCTTTAATGGAACCTACGTCGCATATTGTGATATTCAGTATAGTATACAGGGTACAGTATATTTAGACTACACGGACTTTGAAGCGTTCAGACACCACGAAATTAATGGAGTATATCCATGTAGAATCCACAAAAAAATTTACTCGTTTCATCATGTTTTCTCCAACAAGTCAGAGAAAGAGATGGCGAGCACAGGGAGGAAAAACTGTAATAAAACAAACATTGAGGATTACCTGAATGGACGCTGGTGGAATATTCGAGGACAGTGGAAATGGGGAACTAAAAACAGGTGCATTTTTGAGTTTATGAGTGAGGCAGACCTTTGGAAATGTTACAATAGGAAAACTACTTTCAGAATCTTTGGAGATTCACACCTTAGATATACCAGTAATTACTTGAGTCAACTGTTGTCGAAATATTGGCAGATTCCACCGTATTCATTGCTTATAGATACTGGTCAAAATTCCACTGAAGAAAACCGAAAGCAGATTGTAGGTTTAAGCAAAATAGTATTTAAATGGACTCCCCATGCTGCCCATTGCGAAAATGAAATCAAATCAATTTCCTCTCGGTTTGAGAAAACTCCTGCCACCAAAGACGATGTAGTTCTGATGGGGTTCGGGATTCACGAATTAGAGAATGCTAACCAGAGTGCCTATAAATTTGTAAAACATGCTTTTCCTCGTTTTGTGAACTTCTTAAGAGGTGTGCGTGGAAACCCCAACACGGCAAAGACCCGTCTAATATATCTAAATATTCTGCCGAGATGTAAAGTTCTAAAGGATGGGAATGATTACCTGATTGCGGCGGTCAATGAAATCACCAAAGATAAACTGGAAAAATACGGCGTAGAAATAATAGATGGTTTTAATATCCTCAGTCCAATGAAGTGGACAAATTGTGACGGAGGACATTTTCTATGTCCCGTAAGGAGTGATGACCCACGCAAGTATAAAGGCCATACAGGAATGACAATGGCCCACCTTTTGTTCAGGATTATGTGCGGATTGTAGCATGATGTAGACGCCCGGAATAGTCTAGTGGGAACAAGGGGTGCACGTGCAACCCCTTAACAAACAATGGGAAACTGTTTCTTAATCCTTGATGTCTACAATTTTTATTTCTAGGTATTTCCAGAGTAAAAAAGTTAGTTCGCTGTTTTAATCCAATGCTTCAGTTTTGCACAATTGAAGTTCATCTTTATGTTATGTAACACTCTGTAGCTTAAATGGGTGCATTTTAGGGGAAGTAAATCATTCATAAATTATAACTTAAAGAAAGTGTAACAATGATTGGTTTCAGAGAGATGGTAGCCGACGTCACTCCCTGACATGGAACCCGAAGAAGAAGAACAATGATTTATACACTATTATGTTGCACACGTATAACAAGTCCGCCGCCACCCCAAATTTAAAAAAATAAACGAAACATTTATCATTATTTTTCACTACGTGATAAAAATTATGCTAAAAACACTACACTCATGGGGTACGTTATTGAAAATTGGATGTACAAAAAATGTATGTAACAATTGTTAATTTTACTCTTCAATGTAGTCACTTTTTAACAAGACATGATTTAACTGTAGATAATAAATACTACATAATCTATTCCATTCATTTTTATAAAAGAAAACAAGTAGCATGAAAGAAAGTCGAAAAATATAATAAAATTTAATCAAAGAAGATTTGCTGATATTTTTTACATACGTGTATTCTAGTGAGAAATGATACTTTTTATGAACAATGGTATGTTAATCATAAAAGATGCAATAAAACAGGTCAATACCCGACATCCCAAACCATATAGTGCTTAAAGGGACAGACACCAAGATTTTGAGAATAAATCGCTTCTTGTTGAACCTACCTGTGGGCAATGAAAACTTTTAAGACATAAATTGATATAAAGAAAGCCTAAATCAATACCGCAGAAAGTAACCATATTCACTGTCCCAGCCTATTCAACCTCGGTAGTCAGCTGTCTTGGAAAAGCTATTATGCATGATGACAAGGTGTGAAAAACGTCTCTTTATTTTGCAAATTTTAATAGCAAATAAAAGAAAATACATTGAGAGATGGAAATACTTGAATTCATATTTATATAGCCAATTAACTTTTTTCAACACCCCCCTTTTCTGTTACGTTCAAATTTCAAGAACCCCCTAATTTGTGCCTAAAAATTTTACCCCCACCCTAATTTTTTCCTCCACCCCCACCCACTCCAACTCAAATAATGGCCGGTCTCTAAATTAGCTGGTGACAGACGGTAATGACAACCAACTGAGTGGAACCTACTGCCTGCCTACAACTAACTCTCATCAATCAAATACAAACAACTAATAAAATACAAAAAAGCAAGTCTCCATCTGGCGTCGAGACCACCCTACTCCCCCCAAGAAGGTCATATGGAGTATTATCATCCGGGGAAGTTGTCACCCAGATCCAAAGATCCTCACAAGATGACGACTCTACATTAAATCCGCCAGCAAGTGTGAGGTCTGAGAAATGCAGATCCACCAATATATTTCATTGTTTATTAATGACTTGGTAAAATATATGAAACAAAATTGCGGCTGTAGCATTTTCATTAGAGAAGATATCTGTGACCTTTATGCAATTTGGTTTGCTGATGACGTAGCCGCAGCATCGGAAACGGCTGTTACATTGCAGAACCAAATCTATGCAGTTCGTGACTTTACCGTGGAAACAGGAATAAATGTAAATTTGGACAAATCTAAAATAATGGGATTTCGGAGTGGTGGGTCCCTTAGACATTATGAGTGGACAGTTCAGGGTCGTGAAATCCTATAAAGGTATCAAACAAGGATGCACCCTTTCTCCTCACCTATATAGCGTACCACGGAACAGTAATAAAGAGAGGACAATGAGGAACCTACAGTAACAATCAGAGGGAAGCGAATGTCAGATCTATGTTTTGCAAATGACCCTGTGCTCATTGAGAACAGAAAAGAGAAAAACGGCTAGCTCGTTGAAAAGTGTACATCGTAAAAAGAAAAATGCAGCTTAGCATGGATGAAGAGAACAAAAGAAATCAATGGTACAAGGAGGTGAAGTTAGTGCAGCAAGGCGTGGAACGCATTCGTACATGACGTGCTTGTAGGTCGAATAATCACGACTGAGTCTTTTGTTCTGCACGCTAGCCGTGGTTTAAGAATGATCTACTGGGGATATCTCTGTAACAAATACTGACAGAGCTGAATGAGATATCTTGCGTGCTCATTACCTTCAGTATCAGTCATTGACACTTTATTCAGGTGAGCACAAACAAACACGTGTGATAGGTTTGACTCGTGTATGCCGGGAGGACGTGTTTTTGCTGCGTAGGGTGATCAAGACAAAACAAAGTGAAAAAAGAACATTCAAAAGACACTGACGACAGGGGAGTTTCAATACAAGAGAATACATTGACTGCCGTAATACTTAGAAAATGGGAATATGTGTTTTAACCCATGGTATCTTCCATGGAATGTGTTTAACAATCATTGGCATTTTGATATATACATGTGCTGTCTCGATTTGGTTGGAACCTCCCAATAGAAGTATAGCTATCCAGAGTTTATTGCAAAAGCCTCCGCCTTTTAAGACAACAAAGGAATCCGACCGGGACAAGATCCATGGAAATCGAGATGATGAACACGAGTGGGTTAAAAATGGTTTTCCTGAAAGGGAACAACTAGAACTTGCCTGGTCGCGTTACATTCCTCATGCTTATAGCCCTCAGGCCGATATTACAAGTACACGTTGTTTCATAAACAGAAATGCAAGTTACAATTATAAGGTCAACGTGGTATTATCTAACACTCACATGTTGCATATTTTTATAGAAGAGAGAAAAGAGGTTTCAGCGAAAAACGGCTCGTTGTCGTCCGGCGGAAGTAATTTCCGAATTGAGGTAATAGGAAATGAATACATGGTGTGTCCGGTGAGAGATTTCTTTAATGGAACCTACGTCGCATATTGTGATGTTCTTTCTAGTATACAGGGCACAATATACTTAGATTACACGGACTTTGAAGCGTTCAGACATCATGAAATTGATGGAGCGTATCCTTGTAGAATCCACAAGAAAATCTACTTGTTTCATTATGTTTTCTCCAACAAGTCAAAGGAAGAGATGGATAGCTCAGAAAGAAGAAACTGCACTAAAACAAGCATTGCGGAATACCTGGATGGACGCTGGTGGAATATTCACGGGGTGTGGAAATGGGGAACTAAAAACAGGTGCATTTTTGAGTTTATGAGTGAGGCAGAACTTTGGAAATGTTACAATAGGAAAAGTACTCTCAGAATATTTGGAGATTCACACCTTAGATTTCTTAGTAATTACTTGAACGAGTTATTGGCCAAATATGTGCATGTTTCGTCGTTAAAAGAAAATAAAATGGGTTTCAATTCATGGCAACTGCACCTGAACCGAAAGGAGATAGTAGGTCTGAGCAATATAATATACAATTGGACTGCCTATGCTTCCGAGTGTGAAAAAGCAATCAGTTCAATTTCTTCCCGATTTTACAAAAATTTTGCCACCAAAGATGATGTTATATTAATGGGATTTGGGATACACCATATGGCGAATATAAACGAGAGTGCCTACAATCTTGTAAAACATGTTATTCCCCATTTTGTGGAGTTCCTAGGCGTTCTGCGGGAAAACCCCAACACTGCAAACATCCGTCTTATATATCTTAATATTCTGCCGAGAGTT
Organism: Lingula anatina; assembly: GCF_051362555.1. Lineage (NCBI taxonomy): Eukaryota > Metazoa > Brachiopoda > Lingulata > Lingulida > Lingulidae > Lingula > Lingula anatina. The sequence goes on along the minus strand of NC_141772.1, from coordinate 11,347,832 downwards.
TATGGCGAAAGGGATGGAAATGATTACATGGTTGCAGCGGTCAACGGAATCATCAGAGAGAAGCTGGTAAAATATGGTGTAGAAGTAATAGACGGTTTCAATATTCTCAACCCAATGAAATGGACCCAGTGTGACGGTGCACATTATTTATGTCCAATAGGGAACGACCCAAGACATTTATCAGGCCATACTGGAATGACAATGGCCCAACTTTTATTTCGAGTTATCTGTGATTATTAACACACACACACCGGTACTTACTACCCCAATGTCATAGCATCATCTCTCTAATAAAAACAAATGCTTGTCGTCGCCATCGGTTTTTGAGTTCATGTATTTGATGTTTGGCCATAAAGTTAGGATAGTTGGCATATATATATGATGACAAAACCCTACGAGGACGAGGCCGTGATTGCTTGTATTTTTGTTTTCATCACAGCAATAGAAGAATCAACAAAGATGAGCCCATATTTCTTGTTGTTCACCATGATTGTATTTTTATCGACGTGAATTTGAAACAATACACTTTTACTGTTAAGCAGCAGACTGTAGACATTCACTTTTAGGAAAAGGCTGGAATTTTAAAAAAATTAGTTTATTTTCATCTACTTGTTTTATTCCCGATCGATCTATCGATCTATACGGTATGTTTAACCAGTGTACACAAAAATAAGACCGGTTTAATCACAGTAATGTTAAGGCCATACTGGAATGACAATGGCCCACCTTATGTTCAGAACCAAGTGCGATTTAGCAGCATGCGTTGGCCACCCTGGATTTCACTGCATATTCATTATCGACATTGGTCTCCTATGGTATCATACTTATGATAACCATCCGCTTGAGTTAGGGTATCTCCCTTATGTACTATTATAGCAGTATGTATTTAAAGCTGCACTTTCGGAAACCAAATTCTCCTCATCCTGTTATTGCATGGTCAACGTCTGACTTATTGGGATACATGAGCAAGAATGCTTTGGGTGAGATCAGATTGCGTTGATATTTGCCTTCACGCTTAATATAAGGGCTATATAAGGCTTAATCAAGGTCAGAGTGAAAACTAGGTTAAAACGTTATTTTTTTATCACTCTATTATCCACTGTTATCCATTTATAGTGGCATTTACAGTAGTAGGTGGTGTATAATGTAGTCAGACAGCTAAGGGAACATATGTGTTTTGGTGGTGTTGGTGAACAATAAATCTTTTCAATAAAGGACTCATCGTGCTCGTTACTATAGCGATTAACAACCACGTTTACAGAAAATGACGTTGCAGAAACCTGTATATGCTGCATCTTGCTCAGATTAATAAAAAATAAATGTTCCTTTGTGTTTGCTTCCGAAATTTTAAGTTTGGAAATGCACTGAAAATAGAAAAGTAATTAAATGTGATTTCACGGAACTGTTCTACTTGGAAAAGTTTTCTCAGAATGGTTGGAGATTCACAACAACGAACAATATAACAATATAACCAAAGACGGCTGTGGTTTCTGCACCTAATCACTCACCCGACAACGCCCTTGTGCATGTGCGTTATCACGGTAGAGTCTGTGGTATCCCTGAAGTCACCTTTTGCAAATGAAGGAAGACATCTTTTGAGAATGTTACGGTAAGGGGTCCAGGGGCACCGGTGTAACGTAACAGAGTCCCCCATTTCTACAGGTAAGCCGCGCCCTAGATTTGGACCCAATTAGGTCAGGATAACCCTAACCATAAAAACTATATGGAGGGCGGACTTTCGGTTACATGGGCCCTCAGTTTCGTTACACCGGAACCTGCTCAACCAGCACTGGAATCAATGTGGTTTAGCTGAATCAAGATGGTCCATCGATGGTCAAAAGGGGGCTCGTAGACACAGGACTCGTCTGGTGAGTGATTTGTTGGATATGCACAATGTTCTGAGGATAGGACAACCACCTTTGAGCCCTGATATGTTTTTCTGCCTTAATCCTTGGTCCTACCAGTTAGGTTGAGTAATATTTCGCATCTATTGTAGAATTCATTAATTTTTATTGCATTCATACCGAAGCGAATCAAATTCAGTGAATGTGCACTGTTAAGCAAAGGGCGCACTTATATCACTTATGGAGAATTACTTTGGCGTAACTAAAAGTTTACAGATAATGACAAAGTCGGAATACACATATGCTGTATATCTGTTCAGAATTATATTCCTTCTGAGTGCCAACGAGATTAAAAATGTGTAAAAAAAATTATATGATATTATATTATAAAATAGAAAGACATTGATTTGCTATATTTCGTTTCATTATGTCCTGGGAAGAAGAAATAAATTATTATTATTATTATTAAGAATCTACTTCTAAGTAATGAATTTTGGGTAACAAAAGTTTCGTGACTCTTCGTAATGACGCAAGCTGTTGACCCAAGTTTCCATATTACGATCTGCACGCGCATTTCATGACCTCCCTTTTTGACCTCTCTTAAACGGAACTATTTAAGTCCTGCCAGAGTCTGTGTGTTTTGCCAGTGACGTGAGTTCATTGCAACTTCAGATCCGGGAAGAAGAGAATGCTGCTGATGTAAGTATATGTTTAAAAGCATGTGGATATTTAAAGGTGTGCACATTAACGAGTTACTGGACCTTATTACGCCGATGATTGCATTTCTTTGATTATGATTTTGGTTTTTTATTTCTTTCTCATTTGGCAAGACGCGGCAACAGAGGTCGAACGTTAATAACACTTAAGGGTCCCATCATCCTAATTTGCTATTCAGGACCCACAAATCTGTAGGGTTAGAGAGTTAGCACTTTGTGTACCTGCTTATGTAATTCAGTAAAGTCGACCTCACTAACACAGACACTGCCTTTTGTTTGTGGCCAACCAGAACAATGATACTCAGAAAGACCTGTTTTTATGCTTTTGACCTATATTAAGTTTCCTGATTTATATTAGGATTGCGCTCTGTTCAGTGCGGTGACTCAACTTTGACTTTTATCGTACGTTGTTCAAGTTGGAAGTTTACTAGCTTGATCTTGACACCGTACGTGACATGAATCAGACGCAGAAAACTGCGCACTTAATCTATTCCCGTTTCAGGAAGAAAATCAACCCCAGTGGTTTCTGAATTACAGTTGCGAGTTTAGGCAATCCTTTACCATGTCAATTCACAGCGAAAATCTTGTGACTTGCACTTAAAGGTCGTCATCCAATGTGTATAACTGAGGCTCGTAAGGGGACATTTTTATACCCGGAATCTGAAGCAACCTACTACGTTCCAATCTGACTATTATCAAAGAAAGATGGATTACAAGACCTTACAGGAAATTGCACTTCTGTTGGACCCCACAGACGTGTTTGGGAACGATTGGAGAATGGTGGCACATAGAATGGGATTCACCTTCCTCGAAATCCGCAAACTGGAGCGAGAAGCTGAACCTACAAAAAGTGTTCTGCTTAGCTATAAACACAAGTCTGGTAAAGCAGACGACGAATTATTAGTGGATTTGTGCAAGATATGCTCGGAAATAGGTCGCCAAGACGTCGTCGAGGTGATTAACATAGACACAGATGTAGAAGCCCCACTGGAGTCGGATATAAAATCGAGACAGAAGGAATTTCTTATAAAATGTAAGTAATGCGTACGTTGGAAATGTATCAGCGTAAGTGTTTTTACTAGTGCATGTTTAAACGCTTTATTAACAACAGTTATAGTTAAATGAAAATGTGCGTTAGAATTAAATGATTTAGGCTACTGTTCATTTTTCGGCCATGAATACATACCGGGGTACTAGTAGTGAAATTATCTTACGCCAAGGGAAAGTGAATCAAACATTTTGAAACAGAAGTTAGAAAGAAATAAAGCAAAACACAGGAAGGGTTAAACTGAATAAACAAAAAACCTAGCCGTTGTAATATAAGATTCACATTAAAATATATTGTCGTGTTTTAGATAGATGCACAAGCGAGCAATTGTACGCCCGAACCATAAACGAATGCACGCGATGCATGAGAGACTATTTCACAAAGGTGTGCGGAATTAAAACGCGCCAACTGCAGGCCTTCCTAGAGAAACCGCAGAACCTGAGCGTTCTTAAGGTATTGAGGAACAACAATGTTTTAACTGAAAAGCAATTCTCTTTACTTTGCCCAAGCTCGGGGAGCATTAACATACATGATATGGACTTGTCCCTGCTGTACATCCTTGTTAAAAACATAGCACTAAAGGACGCGGATTGGTCAACACTGTCGAATCAAGACGATTCAAAGCCGGAACACGACGTGATCAGAATAAAAGACCTTTGCCACAGATTATCTGCTGTGAGCCCAAACAACATTCAGGTGGAAAATTTTGAGACTATTTTTAATGATCTCAGTGACCCTTTGCGTCGCCTTGGTGGAAACCCCGAATATATTCTACAAACGGAATGTAGTACTGGAGATAAAGAGGACGCGAAGGCAACTGCTAAGCGACGAAGGGCACGTCTTTACGTGGCCATCACTGCAGTACTAGTCTCAACAACAGTCGCTGTTATTTTGGCTGTCTCATTCATCGTTCATTCAAATGAAACGCCACCTTACGACCACGCCCCTACCTCTGTGTGTGAGAAGGTTACACCTGAAAATATTACCTTCAGGTGGAAAGGTAATTTTGTGCTGTGAGGTCATCTAAAGTCTTTTTTATTATCGAGCTACATTTACTTCTTTATTGATAGCTCCATACGCAATATTGATAATTGATTTTGAAATCGTTTTGTACAAAAATATTGTTTTTTTTAATATATTGAATTTAATGCGTTTGACATGAAATATACACTGTATATCTTAACTGCTGGTATCCCTGTGACATATAAGATAAATAAACCCACTTCTAAAAAAAATTATTTGGAAACTTTATTCTGTAGGTAAGCAAGTCGAATTTCCTTTCGTTAGTCGAGATGGCTGGGGAGCTAAAGCTCCTCTTGGGGAGTACCCGTACCGAACTCAACCCGTCCCTTACGCCGTCATAGCTCATACGGCAGGGGCCCGCTGTAACGGCACTAGCTATTGCTGCATGGAAGTCAAATGGACACAGAAATTCCACATGAAAGCTCGAGGTATTTTACACACTATTAAGGATTTTTTCAAATTCTTCGTTGCTTGTTATATAAAATTAGATGATTGTTATTTATAATTTTAAAATTCAGTTTTGTTAGACATATTACACAGCTATTAAATAATCAAACGGGAAGAAACTTGTACCTTTTGAATTTTCCACACACGTTATAAACTATTCGCAATTTTCACCACTTTGCAAAGATTTTTTTCTCCGGCGTGATCAGCTTAATTCTTAATCGTTTAAAATGTGTTCTTTCTTGGAAACAGTTTTTTTACCTTGGTTTTTCTTGTAAATCAGGAAGTCACTACCCCCCCCCCCCAAAAAAAAAAAAAAAAAAAAAAAAAGGTCAGGGTTGAAATCGCGTGTAAAGGGATTTATCTTATTGACTGGAATCGTGTGAAACAGTGTAAATACGTTTCAATGGCTGTTTCAGGCTGGGGTGACATAGGGTACAACTTCATGGTCGGTGGAGATGGAGTGGTATATGAAGGGACAGGATGGGACCAAATAGGAAGACATACAAGAGGGTAAATATCTAGCCGAGTGCCCGTCTCCCAGACTACTTGAATATAATCGACTGGTAACATATTGGATCAATTTTTGCTTAATATACCCCGATATATAAACTTTACAGAAAAGAAGCATTTCAAGTACAGATTGGTGTTCGCATTGGCACAGTTTTCTGATAGTGCATACTAAATATTTTGGAATCTATAAGAAATTTAATTCACATAAGTCAAATGTTTAAATATTTGGTTAAATATTTTAACCTCACCAGTCACAGCTATTATGTCTACTATGTTTGCCAGCGGTCTGAGATACAAACGACTAGTAGTTTTGACGTTGAAATTTAAAAAAAAACGTGATATGAAATCACCAGTCAGTTTAGTAGCTATTGTTTTGACTTAATTTCCGATATTTATATATCTACATTTAGTTTCAAATTAATAGTCCTTGAGGTTCTCTGGGGTCTACTAGTCCCAAGTGACACTGAGTCGATAACTGTAAGGTGCAGACAGATTTAGATTTAGAGTAAAAGTTTTTTTCGACATTAGGTGGAACTACGATAGCATAGGCATTGGTTTCACGGGCAACTTTGAAACGAGTTTGCCGCCAAATTCCTCAATCTTAACTGCTCGTCGCCTGCTGCAGTATGGGGCGTATTTAGGAAAATTAACCCAGGATTATGTCATATACGCTCACTGCCAGGTGTCCGGGTTTGTGAGTCCTGGCGCTGCCATGTACGCTGAGATAAGGACCTGGGACCATTGGGTAAGATTTCTTGATTTTTTTTTTCCAAATCAGAATCAATTTGCCAATAAGACGACGAGATTTTTCTTCATCATTGGATAGTTTCAAGTACTATATGAAAATAATGCTTTATCTCCCACATGTCTCTATTCAACGTTTCATTTTCACAATGGCTATCTTTGTATATATGCACGAAGGAAGATACTTGCATCGGCTTTGTTTTGTCTGGTTGTTTGCTGGCAAAATATTTTTAAAAGTATACAAAAAAATTGACGAAATTGTCAAAATAGTTGGTCGTTCAAGAAGAAAAAAAGTGGATGAAAGTGTCAATTGAATAAGGGAGTTTTGATATTTTAAAAAGAATTTTTCCTTGAAAGAGGTCAGCTTTCCTTTTCAACAATATCTAGCACTGTAATGCGAGTTGTATTTATTAATAAGTTACAGCATTTCACATATGCAAAAAATCTGTTTCTAGTCAAAGAAGATAATTTTGTTGGTTGAATATAATATAATAATTTTAACTAAGAATATCAACCTTAAAAATTGCTGCCTTTAGAGCTCATATTTCATTTTATACCTTGCTCGCTTCATTTCAGCAAATACGAAATAAAAACGGCGCATGCGCCTAGATGATGCCTGCAGTGGCGTGACAGAAGTTCTGACAACCACTTCAACGAGATGACTCGCATCTTTATAGCAAAAAACACACTGCACAGTATAATATTATGTCAATTTTACGTTTGGGTTGATTCTTTCCGTTGACATTTGCATATTTTTTGTTTTTGTAAGTGTCAAATTCAAGTGTGGATTGGAACATATATTTCTTACAAGTATGAATGCCTTAATTACTTCTAAAGTTATTAAATACATTTCAAGTTCCATGTCAATGTCCTAATAGAATTTATTACTTTCATGCAATAATTGTTTAGAATTAAAGATAAATACTCGTTTAGATAACAGTAAGAACACACGTTTAGTGAAGATTCGTATTCTCAGCTGTTATGAATTTATCAAATAAATGATTTTGTTTTTTACAATGCTTTATTCAGTCTTTATTTTTTCTAACGTTGACACATTGCAAACATTCACGCTCACACACACACATACACACACACACACACACACACACACACTGGCGCGCGCTAGAATTGATGCTAATAAACAATGCTTTAAAATTGTCCTTTTATGTACACGTTAATGTTTTTGGCGTGCCCCAAACATGGTCGGCGTAAATAAAATTTTCTTTCATTTTCAATACCGGTGCCTGCACATACACGTACCGGGGGTACATGTACAGACTTGGTCATAAATGTTGTCCCATCTCTATTTCCATTTTATTTTATCTATTTTATTATTTTATTTTAAATGACCACCTCACACCCGTAAACCATTCTGAACATTGTTTTACCATATTTAACATGAGCCAGTCTGTATATATACTATAATACGGCCGCACCTATACGTATATATGCGTCATCCAACCCACTGCTCAGAATAAGTGATGTCCGCATTGATACCCACGGCTATTTGGTTTGAAAGTCGCAAGTTACAAAACAGTGTCATGCCTTGACCAACAACACAGTAAGAACATATTCCGTAATGTCACAAGATATTCTTTACTTTATTTATTTATTTATTTATTTATTTATTTATTTATTTATTTATTTTATTTATTTATTTTATGGTACAAGCATGATGGACATAAATTCTCTTCCCTCGCTTGGTGACGAGCATAAAGTTCGCTATTAATCTTTTAATTTACAACGAAAGGTGACAGCTATTTAATATGTAGACCGTTGGTCATAATAGTCGAACACAAGATCTGTAAGATAAGATCATTTCATAATATAATCCATGATTTTCAAAAAGAATGTCTGAGTCTCGTGAAAGTTAAATATATCAAACCCATGTTTGTGTGAATACAGCGCGCAATCTAGCATTTTTTTATGCTCTGCCTCACCACTGTTTGGAGCATAGGCAACATAAATTTCATGTTTATCGCATCAATATATATACAGCTCGAGCATAATACATAACTCTACATATATCCTTGAAGACGAGGCTTCTTTGTCCTTAGGCGTAACACACGTGACGACAGTAACACACAGAGTCATATGACACAGTGGACAAACTTCTTCACGGACAATTTAGTCCTTAATCAGTCACTCTTTATCTTAATTTGGACACACCTGTGCGAACTGAAGAAATTTGTTGGTGTCGATCGGTGGATGTTCCACAAAACTGGCTGCGTCGTTTACCTGAAAGTCCTGGTAAAACTGGGTCTACAGCAGCTTAGGACAGCTTACAAGTGCGCGACGATATGAAGACGACGGTGTTTGCTCATCTTGGGTTTTGTTATCGTTAGGTGATAACTTCAAAGAAAATCAGGAACATGGTATCTTTACAGAAAATGCCAAGACGTCGGAAACTTGTGTCAATTTCAACGTTTTTCATAATCTGGATTTTAAGTCTTCACGTCCAAGGAATATACGCACGTAAGACTTTCTCTTTTCCCTTGCCTTTGTTTGTTTCTTTTTTATAAGAAATGAAGAGAGATCAAGAATTAGGCAAAGCATTTGCAATACTTATTATCTAAAGGCTACATAAGATTTTCTTATTTTAGTACGTCTTTAGTAAAATATTAAAAAGTGAAGTAAATAAAGTTTATGAAATTGTACAGAAGTGAAATATAATGGCTTAACACAAGCAACTAATTTCCTTTTTCATATTATCACACTCATTTGATTTATTTCCGGCCGACAGTACCAATCACTATCTGACACCGATTTGCAAAGACAAACTGACAGTTAACTTTTGCAAATTTTGCCCCCGTACATTGTATGTGTATGCTCTACAAGTGTCGACTTTTTTCAGTAGTATTAAGATAAATATTTTATATTTATAAAAGAATCGGGGAAAATATTTTTCGAATGTTAGCTTTTGCAAATTATCGAACCTTAAGTGTTTTTATCGTTTTCAGCTAAGCGCAAGCCCAAGCCAAAACCTCCTCGGGACCCTCCAACGACAACTCCTTCTACGACATTTCCTGCACCAACGACTCCTCTGGCAACTACAACAACGACTCCACGGGTGACTACAACAACGACTCCTCTGGTGACTACTACGACGACTCCTCTGGCGACTACAACAACTACTCCTCTGGTGACTACAACGACTCCTCTGGCGACTACAACAACGACTCCTCTGGCGACTACTACGAGGACTCCTCTGGCGACTACAACAACAACTCCACTGGTGACTACAACAACAACTCCTCTGGTGACTATAACAACTACTCCTCTGGTGACTACAACTACTCCTCTGGTGTCTACTACAACTTCTCTGGCGACTACAACAATAACTACTCTGGTGACAAGTACCACGACTCCTCCAACGACTATTTCAACGACTCCTTTGGCAATAACTACAAGGCCTCTACTGGTAACAACTATATCGACTCCTGTGTTGACTACTTCAACGACTCCTCTGGCGGCTACTTCAACGAACCCTCTAGAGACTAGTGCAAGTTACCCGGCAGCTCACACAACAATGCCGCCACCGACAACAATTCATTTAGCCAACTTTACAACAATGGATCCTTTGATCACTAATTCAGCCTCGACCCTTTGGAAAGATACTTCAACATCGACTCTCTTGAAGACTTCTGCGGCCCCTTTGACGGTCACTGAATCCCCTGTAACGAACCCAACCACAGCTACAATTCAGCCCACAACAGTGACAATGAACATACTTACTACTCCTATCACGACAATTCTTGCAAATTCTGTCCAAAATGAAGCAACGACAACTTCAAAAACGATTCCCACGACTTCCAGTGTTAATCTGGAAACAACTCCCAAAATTACTCCTACGCCATTTGCATTCACTGAGGCAACGCAAACTATGGATACAACAGTGCGGCCAGGGGACACAACAGTAGGGCCAGGAGACACAACAGTAGGGGACACAACAGTGGAGCCAGGGTACACAACAGTGAGGCCAGGCGTCACAACATTGGAGTCAGGGGACACAACAATAGGTTCAGGGGGCACGGCAGTGAGACCAGGGGACACAGCAGTGGGGGGCACAACAGTAGGGCCAGGGGAAACAACAGTAGAGCCAGGGAACATAGAAGTTAAACCCAGTGCACCAACAGGGCAGAGTGAACAGAATACGCAACCCACATCGACAGAAAAATCTCCTAAAGACGGAATACATGGGGGGACAGACGAATCTACGAATAACGGCGGTTCTGCTGACTCCTTCTCTCATGAAGGATCAACCGGATCTTCATCTGGTGGTAGTCTCTCTCTGGACGGATTGCCAGGTATTGAATATCCGGATGGTACACAATCCGACGGTTCGATAGATATTGCTTCCAATGAAGATCCGTCGGGAAAGACAACTCAGAAAGGAGATGGAGACAGTTCGTCAACCACAGCGGCGTGGGGCGTCAACAAAATAGGAACACCCGACCTTGAACCAGCGAATGATACAAGTGACGGGAAAGGTAATGGTTTCTAGTATGAAGTGATTTACATTAGTTTTGGGCCAATCTTTTTGCCATTGTATGGTATTGATTGGGATACTTACTGAGTGGTACTTAAAAAACACAAATTGCCTTTAATTGGCACGCGAATTAAAATATAATGGATACTATATTCGTGAAAGCCAATTACATGTGGTCTTTGAAAATCATGTTTTAATTGTTTTTCATGTATTTTATGCAGATGAAGGCGGTGAAAAAGTTGGCAACGGTGCGATCTCTACCGGCGTTGTGACAGGAGTAGTTGTGGGGCTGCTTTTCGCTGCCCTCCTCATTCTTTCTACAGCTCTATTCATAGTGTGCTTGAAAAAGCAGAAGTAAGTAAAAAGAGCGCGGTCATTACCTATAATTTCCTCATACCATTACCGCAATATATTCATAATATCTGGTATGATATTTACACTGGTCAAAGTATTCCATCTATCCAAATTTTGGTTAAGGACAAATTGTCGGTCCCTTAGCCTTTTTCCTTGCACCGATATGAATTTCCGTTCATCCACCAGTTTAGACCATTGACAATTATAATAAATTATCATATTTCATTTTATTACATGGCCAAGTTTTATTCTTTTTTAACGTTTATAGTTCTCTTTGATTCCCTTAGAATATGAAGATATTTATTTAAGTTTAACAGCCAGTAAATACCTTCTATACAAAGTTGCACGGTGATAATTTCATGAAACACATAACACAGGGGGAAGGTCGGCAACAATGGAGGTGTCCCTAGGGTGACTCAGTGCGTTTTAATCTTAACTCAATCTCTTCACGACATCCACTATACCCGCAAGGTATTGACAGTCACAATAAATAAATAAATAATATACTGAGTATATAAATCAGCTTACATGAATCACGGCCCAAGGCCATTTCATGCTGAATCTCTACGAGAAAGGCATCACAAGGTTTCGACCGCTCATCTTCCGCCGAACAATTAAAATCAATTAAAATGGGGTGTGGCGAGCTGAATGTTAGATGCACTTTTTGGTTTGTCACAAATATTTTATTTTTCTTTTCTGATGCTTCGTTTTTGGTTTTTTATGCTAAGTCATGTAAATCGAATTGTTATTTGTATTTATATTTCTTATTGCGCGAATAACGGTCTTTATGCTGCAAGACGTTTCCACAAGATAATTTCAAAGTATAAAAAAAAACATTGTTCAACCACAGGAGGTCATTCATTAAAATGTTCTGGTAATCAAAATACAAATTTTACTTGGCCTCCCAACATTGCTAAAGTAAGTTGCCTTGGGGTAGGGAAATAATTCCCGTCACAGAAACGAAGACTGAAGTGTCAGTCTGCTCCTCCCACCGCTGGAGGGAGCTACTGTATCTGGATGCTGACGTCATTTGTTCTTTTCGCACAGTTTCCCACAGTACAGAAATTTGAACAAAATTAGCCAGAGAAATATTTCTGAATATCTGTTGAAAATGCTCTGTTGCCCTGTTAAAGGATATGAAGAACTTATGTAGACTTAATTCTATGTCGGTTTTATTTACTTTTTTAATAAGTGAGTTACGCCTAATGTATTTAATTCTTTTACAGAATACGATTGCCGGAAAGGTTCAGCACCAAAAGGACAGAAACTCTACAGGTAAGTGTGCTGGCAGCAAATAGCATCAGAAAATGCTCATCGTTTGCTGTGGGTTTTATTTTTTCTCGGAGCAAATGCTTCTGAAAAAAAAACAACATGCCTAGCACATTTCTGTTTAGAAAAAAATCGATACTGCAATCTTATTTATCGATCACCCTTCAAATATATTGATCATATATAGTTTTTTAATCAAAGTTTTCTTGCATCCATTTCATCTCAGAACAATCCAGTTTATAAGGGCGTTTTACCAACAATCGCCGTCACCGACGGGGCCTCTGCTTCGCCGGACTTCACTAACAGTACGTCGAACGTCTACATCGACAGTGATGCCCTGCAGCAGCAGCGACCCCCAAATTTCACGGGACAGAGCTGGAACAGCGAATTCAGCTTCTTTGAGGGCTCGTCTTGTCACTTGAACAACCACCCGTCAACGACTTACCTGGCACCAACAGACATTGATCCAGAGCGCGTGTCGAACCTTTATGCATCAATCGACGACTCCCGCGTCTCAGTGCGCAGCCAGGTCCTTGCCAGCGCCCCGCCCCTGGATGAGAGTAACACGGACTTCGACGACGCTGGCGGGTACTATGATCCGATTGATGCCCGCGGCGCTGCCAGAAGCCCTACAGCTGGCGATGCTCAGGATAACATATATTACAACTCTTCTGCTTTCTCCCCGACTTACGTGAACCAGCTTGGCACGCACAATTGCAACACGCATGTTGGAGAAAACTGCGATTATCTGGAACTTATGACCACGCCCAACGAGGGGGAACGAACGTCCACGATACGGCACCATTGCGCACCTGGCGGCGAAGAGGGTCACGTGTACGCGTTGCCTCGCAACAATGCGCCCCTCAGCGAATCAGGATACAGCAACAACAGCAAAGCACTTGATTGTTCGTCTCATTTTGCAACTCGAAGTGGCAGCAATGTTTATGAAATTGTTGAGTTTCGAAATTGATAAAAAAATTATTATTCATTTAAAAAATCAATACAAAACAAAGTTGCTTTGGGTGCAGCTTAATTTGGAAATTACCGAACACGCTTCATGAAAACATTTTATAAGTCATATTTATTGTAATGAGTTCAAAAATCAGTGATGCCTTCCCACTGATAAACAGTGGATAAACTCATCGACCAATTGATTTTGACTAAAACTTGTACACGTCTGATGATTATCAAGAGTGCACAGCACCAAACTGAGTTACTTCACCAAAGTTATTTGAAAATACATTTAAATAATATAGTGAATTCATATATGAATAATCATAATGGGATAATGAAAAACGAGGAGGGTTGGTCACAAGAATTATTTTAAGTGTTATTTTAATGTTTAGCTCGTCAAATTTGCAGCCGTGCACATGGCTGGGCCAAGCTGAAAAACAGTCATCTATTTAAATCCATCATATCTCTCAAATTCGTGTTTTGAATTTCAAATAATTTATGGTTCCCCTTTTCAAAATATGCAGTGTTTTCACCGACGTAACATTTCATTACGCAAAGTACATATTTTGGCGGGGCACATATAAAGAGCAGGAATAACTTGGGCACCTTAACCTTTGCAAAATTTTACCTGTATGCCATTTGCAGCAAGGATATAATAAATTATGTGAACATTGGATATTATCTCAGTTATGCTACACTTTACGTACTATCATCTAAAATACTTTTTTCAATCATCTTGCGCGGATAATAAATGGAGAGCATTTTGAGTTTATGACAGTAGTATATATGGTCAGCGAGATTCTGGAACACATTTAGACAGGAATTCACCAAGTTTTATTGAATATTCTTTTGGTAAAATGCATACCACGCGAATGACACAAGCCGTCAGCCTTGCTTGATCTTGCTTCGATTTACGTAGTCATCTATCCAAGTTAACTGAAATGTGGTCTAAGCAAGGCCTATTACCTGGAGTCTTTATGTGAAGGGGGTCTTTGGTCTATGGTTTTGAAATAACAGTTCATTCCTTTCACTCACTTGGGGTTGTATAGGTCAATGACAAGAACGCATTTATATCGGTAACACATTATTTTATAACTGGAACATGTGGGATTAGACTCAAAAATGTCCCAGTAAAAAGCCTTATCGAGTAGCTGAGAAATAACAAGCCCATTATTTCATAAATAATTTATTGTATCGCCCGACTACATATATTTTGACATAATATCAGGGCCATATCCTCCGGGGGGCAGCTGCCCCCCTGGGATTTAGAATTTTCCACACTGGTAGGGGGACACCCCCTCCCCCCTCGGGGGCTTCGCCCCCTCGTGTCCGCTTACTGCCCCCCCTGGCATTTTGCTCAGGCTACGGCCCTGAATATGAATTAAAATGTCTTAATATATCAATGTCAATTTTTCCAAATACGCATTGAATTCAGTATAAAGTACAACGTACCTGCATATTAAACATGGGGGTTCGATAGATATATGTCGATAGATTAGTCCTACAATCAACATAGAATTCCTTATATAAATGACCCATTTTAAGGGAATGACTTGCAAAAGCTTTTCGCAAGGCATGGAGAAATGTTAACATGGAAAAACAAACTACCTGAATAAGGTTATTCTAACGGTAATTGAAAGAATGGCATGCGTCTGGTTATTGCACATACACATTATGGCAAACTTTGATCATAACAAATAGTTTTCTTAAACCTAACAGACCTAAGAAGAAAGTGCAAACCAGGAAGTGGGGAGCCCAAGCAAGGCATGACAAAGACAACCACTGCACATACCTAAGTCAAATGAAAATGTAAATTTATATACTTTACTACCAGACTTAAAACCGCATCAAGAATGTCTGGTCTACCAGGAAGTATCACCTGAGGAAGTGCAACCCCCTCCCCCCCCCCCCCCAAAAAAAAAAAAAAAAATAAATAAATAAATAAAAATAAAAAAAAGGTAAGCAAGATTTGGTGGACAGCATAAAGGACTTTTGGACCAGCTTAACGTCAGAAAAGAAGAAATGGTTGCTATGAAAGTATAGGGACAGCAGATTAATCACTACAGAAATACAATTATCAGTGCTGGTTATACATAATTATGTATGCAGTTGAATTTTTAAAAAAAGTGTAAAATGGGACTAAAGCTAGCCTTTAAGTTAATTAGGAGAACAATTGAGAGCAAGTAACCAAACTAAGAAAACTTTAAAATAACCCAGGCTTGGAGATGAGAACCTTAAACAGCACTTCAGACAATGAAGAAGTTGACTGAAAAAATACAATCAGAAGATTTAAAGACAGAGAGTGCTGATTAGTGTCAGCTCAACTAACACACTGTTTAAGATGCCTAGTTTATTTTGCCATGAAACAAAGGAAAGACATTATCAGGAAAGTACTGAAAAACACAGACAGCACACACCACATAGATAACACAAATAATTTTGCAAAAATAATTTTGCAAAGGTTGAAAATGGGCCTGGTGAAGGGATCTGTTACTTGTATTCTCCATTATCCCCAAACAAGTTACAGTAATCAGTGATCACCAGCAGTCTATTTTCACATTCCATGTGCAACTACCCATTAAAGTTCTAAATGTATTCTACATAATTTCTTACACACAGGCTTCAAGATTGTGTCCTAATTATAGAAACATCCAAGAGCAAGGTAATGTTTACCAAATTAATAATAATTTGCTCATATTCATACCTATTTCAACACAGTTCTGAATAATGGCACTCATGTATCACATTTTTATACATGCCATAGTATCATAATGCAAAATGTGTCTAGAAAAAATCAGCTTTGCTGCACCTAAAATACTTATCACAATTTCTTTGACTCTAATGTATTTCAAAATAATCCACTATTACTGGGGATCAACATCCTCCATACAATCCTTGTTAAAAACATTCCTTAGGCTTATGCACCAATAGCAATTTCTCTATTACTACAATTTTCATAATTTACATTCAACCGTCTATCAATATATAATATGACCAAGTAAATCTGTGGTTAAAAAAATTCTTGCAAGACCCTATAGACTTTCAGAATAAAAAATTTACAATTAATTATTATACTTTAGTTTTATTGGCATGGATTCACCCTAGTATCTCTATATCTGAATATAATTCCATCTGCCAATTATACGTACTTCAATATAGCAATCTTAAAATACATCATCAATACCAATTTGCTAAAAAATAGTACAATTAACTCCATTTTTACTTTTTCTCAAAAGATAGCTTAATTTTTAAAAATAGGGGGAAACCCAGTGTATATTAAAGTACTAAGTAAGAAGATGTAACATTTTGCAACAAAGTGACTTTTTCGTTTACCAAGTGTGTTCATTACTTGCAAATACATCACAGCAATTTTGGCATGGTGGTCGTCTTGGTTGGGAATGCTTCTAGACTCTCTTCCGCATGTGTCCAGTTGTAGAAATTCTCTCTGTACCACAATACTGAAAAAGGAACTAAAATGTAAAATATACAATATATGTAATATATTTTACTAGAAAACTGTTGCTCATAGCAAGTATTGCTTAGTGTAATAAAATCCATAACTATTTTTATCACTATTGGTATTGGATGGTATTATACTGGTTGTGCCCAAAGGCAGAAAAAGAGTCACTTACTTTCATTTAGGGTGTGGGGCTAAGTATCTTTATATATCCCAAGCTACTAACATAAATTAATTTCACTAGGAAAGCTTACGACTTTGTTAGCCTTTTGTAAAGTGCAATTTACAGCTTCCCCTTTGTGGCTGTCTGTGTTAAGTTTTATTGTTACAATTGCTCAGCCAGTAGGAAATGTTTTACACTAAATCATACGGCTCAGGAGGTTCGTCAGGCACATGTTAGTATAGTCGTCAATGGGGAATTTTTCAAGGTTTCTGTCCCAAGATTTTAAAGCTAAACTGATGAAACTTTCCAAGAACATACCACTGCACAACATACCACTGCAAATCAACCCTAACATGCCTCTGATCTCACCTTTCCTGCCCTCTCACCTGTGTTTTCTATGCCTTGTTCCCAGGTGACTCTTGGCTGCCAGCCAAGGTTGGCAATCTTAGAGGAGTCCATGATGTATCTGTAGTCGTTGAAAGGCCTGTCTTCCCCAAAATCCAGGTACCGCTGCATGCCCTCCTCTGTCGTAATGCCCTTCAGCTATATTAACAGAGAATTAGAAAAAATACTACAATTGATCTGAAAAAGTATAATTAAACTTGTATTTCCCATATAGGCTTGCCTGTATTTTCATACACTTCCTATTGTTTGAACTGCCGATTGTGGTATAAGTCAGTTACAACTGCTCTGCATCCACTGTATGCAACATAAAAAGCGTAATTATATCCTACTTGTGTTGTAACTAGTACGTATATGATACTCACTTTCTTTATAAGGTATTTTGCCAACCCTAAAATGCTCAGGTTGAAGTCTGTTCCGATATTGTAGATCTCGCCTGGCTCCCCCTTGTGGAGGATGGTGTCAAATGCTTCTGCCACGTCTGTCACATACAGGAAGTTACGAATACTGTCACCTGAGCCATGTATACAGCTGAAGATGTAGAAGAGAAACGTAATGGAGATACTGATATGAATATGGGATATGCTTTAATTGTACAATGGCCTGTCAGTAGCTAGGAAGGAGCAATCATGTCCAACTCATTAATAAAATCTAATATGATTGTGTTATATTTGTGGAGGTAAAAAAAGAACTTAATTTCATTTGTCAAAATTTCCTTGAAGTCTATATAATTTCTCTCAACATTACTCGCTTGCATTATCTTCAGGACAGAAAATTTGGATTCTTTAGCTTTCATATCATATATTAAAGAGTTAATAATATATCTCTATTTTATTGCAGTACTTACTTTTTAATCAAACAAGCATTCTGATACATAATCTAGAAGTCTTCTACCTACCATTTCTTGTCTCTGTCCAGCAGAGAAATAAACTTTGGAATGACCTGCAAGGAAATGCATGTAAAACTGTTTGAGACAAACTTCACAGAATACAGTGTTAAAATCATGTAACATTAACTTTCTCAAACAATCAGAGGATATGACTGTTTTTCTCAGTGATGTGGCCCTTCATAGGTTAAAATGTGCAAATTTTGCGAAGTGTTAGAATAATATCAAATGTATTATGTACAGACCTAATTGGCTGTGTAATTGGCAGGTAATACTATGCTACATAGTTTGAATACCGAGGAATGGTCTAAGAGAAGATAATACGTACTGATCTTGGATACTGGTGGGGACCATAGACATTGTTGGACCTTGTTATTATCACAGGAAACTGCAAATAGGAGAGATTATCATCACTCTTCAAACCCACACTGACATTTTTCTGAATTTAAAGTTAGTGTTTAAAAAAACTTTTTATCACGTACAAATTTTATGAATTGCTCACTAAATTTGTGGTAATATGATGTTCACTAAATTATATATTTAATATATGAAAAGTTTTAATCAAGGAAAAAAACTTTATAAACATTCAAAATCATCCTAGTATTCATAAACTTTATTTACAGTGATTATGTACAGTCCATTTGTGATGGGAGCGATTAGAAGCTTGCCATGATCTCAGTTAACCACGAGATTATAAATACAAATTTCAATCTTCTCTACTGCCAAGTACATTATCAAACACACTCAGAAACTACCTGAACTTGAGCCGTCACAGTTGGATGCACATACACTGTATATGGGAGCAGCTTTACATTAATTATCAATATGCAGACAAAATGCCAAAAATGACAAGTCAGTAATGACAATATTTACATGAGCATGAACATATTAAGTAACCTTTCAATGAATTAATAAAATAAGAGCAGCTCCAGCTGGATATGCCTTACTTTGAATGACTCCCAATATGATCTCACCATGCACTCAGCAGCCGCCTTGCTGGCAGCATATGGGTTGGTCGGCTTGTAGTTGGATTTTTCTTTCAGTACCTGTAGGTGTCAGAGAAGAACCCCATCAACTGTGTTATGCACTAATTAGAATAAAGCAGTAATTGGCTGCATTCAGAAAAGTGGACTAACTAGTCTGAGGGTCAAATATGGCTGACCCACTTGAATACTTCCCCACAGGATATCTATTCAGTGTTTAATAACGGATAAGATGGCAAGTTTTTAGTGGGTAGCCATATTGGACAATCAGACTAGTTAGTTCACTGTTCTGAATGTGGCCATTTTTTTCACTCAACACTTAATAATGAAGATACTGTTTACCTGAACTAATTTTGTTAATTGGAATATACAAAAGATTACATACTTAAACATGAAAAAAAAACTTTTATCAAATCACCTTTTAGAGTGAGAATATTCTCTTTATCACATTAAAATGCCAGCATGTTTCTAAAAGCCACTAAAATGATACTTCTTGACAAATTGATCTAAGAAAGAGGTTTACAATGATGATTAATTTATAAAAACGTCTTACACATCACATTTTATAGGGGCATTTCAAGATTCGGCACTAAATTTCAGGACAGTATAATCTATCAACAGAGAGTATTCTTAACAACTACCTTTCAGAAAATTTGACAAGGAGTGTTTCATACTGCACTTGCCATAATATACTCATTTACAATGAAATACCAGAACTAGAGGATCAAAAAGGTATAAGTGCCTACTCAGTGATTGAGAAGGTTCAAACCACCCATGGGACAATGGCCCCTCCTGGGTCACCCTTAATGGGCCATTTTGCATATCAATGGGCCATCGCTTGACATTTATGGGCCATTTTTAAACATGACAAATATATTTGAAATATCTGTATCAATATTTTTGGGAATAATATGATAAGGTTTTGCAGTTAAACTTTGTTAATATATTTATTTAGTTAAGAGTTTTATTTGTCTTTTTCAATAAAACCATTACAATGCCTTCTTTACTGAACTTATTTGAAGACTAAATGAAAAAACAAAATGATCAGAAAACATGTAATACTCATAAGTAATTGTTTTTTATTTGATGAAACCATCAACAACAGGTAAACAATCTAGATCTCTGAAAACCTTGATTACTCAAAACTGAGAAAATGTAAATGAAATTGTCTTCACATACTGTCTAGTACTTATAAATCGGTCTCACTGAAAAGAGATTTCATTACTTAATGACGTAATCTCTTTTCCCTATGCCACACATTCAGTGCATCCTCATAACTCGTCTTACTCCCAAGAATCTTAACTCTTACACTGTTCGCAGTCGTACTGGAGCCAGGGCCATAGTTGAAGCCTTCGGGGTTGGAAACCTCGTGCGACCTGAGAGTGAGAGGTGCTAGCACTAGCAGTAACACTACTGTCAGTGTCACTACTCGTCGTAGTGCAAGGAGCGCTGCTCTTGAAGTTGGTACATTTTCTTCCCCCGTCTCCTTTGAGACTTCTTCCTGAACGTTGGACGGACCCTTAGACGAAGCGGTTGAAGTAAATAAACTAACTAATGTAGGCTGGTCTGGCGAGATTTTAAAAATCTTATTTCGGCGGCATTTTTCTTTTCACTTCACCAAAGTGCTGCTTGAAAAATCCCATGTACTTTCAGAACGAAAACAAGGTTACTTCTAATTGGATAAACATGACCTATAAATCGATTGGCCAATAAGATATCAGCTTTTATTTCATTAGCATATCTATTGGGACGATGTGCTCATTGCTCTCGGCAAACTTCGGCGATTGCGTTCGACAGCTTCCGAATTCGTTCCTGAGACGTCTTCAGGTATGAGAGGAAAATTACGCTAATCAGTTGACGAATAGTTTATTGACGAGTAGACTCTTTTTAAAAACGCGAGGTATAACAAAATCACGCGCCCTTATGGCGCACAAACAGGGCTTTTTATGCGCCCAGTTACGATTCTATGCGCGTATGGCGCAATGGCGCGTTCCTTCCCAATCACTGCCTACTGGGTATGCACCACCAGCAGGGTTACACTATAAAAATTTATTTTATATGAGAAATTGATGACAAAAAAGTTACAGAATAAAAATGTTGCAAAATTTTTTTTCAGTTTGTGGCAATGTACCTCTGTGCTACTTCCTCCATAGACTTCATCTGTACTGACGTGGATAAATTTCTCCACTCTTGCCTCGTAAGCTGCGTTCACCAAAACATGGCTGCCATAGATGTTGGTGCGTGTGAAGTCAAGTGAATATATGAATGACATGTCTGGAAGAGTATGGAACAGGACAATCAGGCAAAACTTTTCTTCAACTTTTCACCATTTTTTTTGAGGGGGTGAAAATGTTCAATTTTGAAAAATCTTATCTCCAAACTGCTTCAAATTTGCAAACAGGAGATTGGTTTGCAAAATAAATACAATAAACAAACAGATGGATTTTAGCACACTTCTTTAATTTTAACAAATCAATTTTAAATCAATATTTAAACTAAGGCATCTCCAGATGTAAATAAAAAAATATTGTCAAAGCATTATCCTTAGACTGTATAAAATTATTGTACTAAATACAAATACATGCTGTTTATATTAATTTATGAGCGTACCAACTTGTGATTCTGCAGCAAAGTGAAGAACTGTATCAATCCTTTCTTCTTGAAAGACATAGCGCATGAAGTCTGGTTCACAGATATCCCCCTGTAAACACAACATTTAAACAATCTCTGATCACTGACTCTTTTGCAACTACCCTGTGTACAGCAACTAAATCAACTCTTACTTAATAACTTAGTATACTCAGCTGCTTAAAATTCAACTCTGTTTTTCCACTTATTTCACACTGCTTATAATTACTTCATTAAACAGGTTTGCCTCTGCTGCATGTCTGCATGAACCAAAAAATCCCATCCTTTCAAACAATTTTAAAACTGAGGTAGCTTAATAAGCCAGAATATCTATTCTAATCAAAAACTTGGAATTGAAGCATAGCACAGGAATAAGACACCTAAGTCAATCAGTAGAGTGCATTTTTACTTACTTTAAAATTATCTCATCATAATTTCATTTATTTTTCCATTAACATTTAAAACTTCATATATATGTATAAGTGAGCACCTTACCTTTTTTGCTTGCTTTAAGGTATTTTAATTTCTACATACCTGAATAAATTTATAATTTGACTTTCCTTTGATACTCTCCAAATTTTTCACACTGGCACAATAATCAAGCTAGAAAGACAGACCATGCTTTAATTATCTACAAAAATAACTGCTGTAATACTCACATTATACAGGAATAATTAAACAGTCAAGGATATGTATATATACATCATGTGAGGCACTGACCACTGTTTTGCTTCATGTAATAGCTAGGTATGCTTGTTTTAACACTGTTTAATATTTGAAAATATTCATAACAGTTTTGAAAAGAAAATGATAAGGTAATGTGGATTTAAACATCCTTACAACAACTCTACAATATTGCAGCAATACCCACCTTATCAAGGTTGACAATGTAGTAATCTGGATACCTTGTCACAAGAAGAATAACAGTGTGTGAACCTCTGCAAAATCAAAATTGAACAAAATTACAAATAAAGAAACAGCTTGTATGACATGATATATTGCCGTACATTACATTAAAAAACTAACACTTAATGCATTACAATGTGCTTTCTTAATTGTTCCACAAGCAATCATTTCTAAATCTGAAAAAAATGAGGAGATTAGAGATTCAGATTCTAACTTAGTTTTAAATCTAAACTCAATGCAGTGCTATCATCACAGACGGTGTATAAACAAATGTGGAAATTCCGGCTTACTGCACGCACTTGAGTTGTGCTAAATGGCCAGTCCCCTAAACCCTTGTTAAGCTGAATTTGAAAAAAATAAACAGATGTCCGGGTCACCTCAGCTTTGCCGACTGATGAATGAATGAATGAACGTGTCAATGTTTGCCTTTTTACCCCTATTCAACGAATATTTTCAAACACTCGAAGACGTAAAGACTATCAATGAGCTTACATGAAGCCCGCACCCCCAGTTACAAGAATCCTTTTCTTATATTTTTTGCAGTTGTTGCAGCACGAACACTCAACCGGAAGCTCTTCCATTGCTGACTGCTTCCTACGGAAAGGGGTAATCGAGGCAAGTACCCGCTTTCTTATTTTAACGACAATAACTTGGAAAAGCTGTAATAACTCTCATTTCAATAGTTCCATGTCCAATATAAATCATCATATTTGTCTTGGTTAATTATGTGACAGTAGTTTAAATATGATTTTCAGTGCTTTGAATATTGACCTCGCTATGACCTCATTTTACGTCATTTCACGTGTCAACCATGGCCGGCAAGTTCAACGTGAAACTGAGCAGCAAGTACAGAGCATACCTGCAGTCTGTTTGAACGAGAAGCGGGAAATAGACTCGCTCATGCTGGCATGGTGAAGCCACGCAGACTTGCAGTATTTTGCGCAATATTGCTTTCATGCACCGTGCTTGCGGAGGGAAAGACATTCCGTGGAGTATGGACGACAAAATTGGCCAAAATCTCTGCGGGCCAGTATGTGGGGAGCTTCTGTTTTCGGGGTATGTTATGCGCAATTTAATTAAAAATTAAGAGTGTGCAAGAAATTAGGTAGCGGTGACTATATTCTTTGTAGTGAACCTTTTTATTTTCTTCCCCAGTGACCATTTTGACATAATCTATGCATTTCAAACTCAGATTCGTATACTGTTTATTTTGGACGTGCATCTGTCATCTGCTAAAATACATGTACAAAGTATGCATAGTGTTGTACTGGTGCGTCTGGTGATTAACAAGAATGATATGCAGCACATTTTGAGTTTGGTCTGCAAAATTTTATGTCAAAACATATTTATTACCAGTAATATAATAGAAATAAATATTACAAGTAATATTTATTTCTATTACAATTGTGCTTTGGGATAACCAGAATGGGGATTTCAAAACAATTAGGATTGGAAATAAAAATGATTTTGAAGTCACTGTCACCAAATGCAACATCATAGAAATAGCTGGCTCCACTCCTATTGAAAAAATGATGTAAAATGTATACTTTTTAAGTCATCAGTTCTCTGAAATTCATGTTTTTAGATAATTATTTTGGAGTTCCTTTTTAAAATAATTTTGAGTGAAATTTAACTTCATTTATATTATACTTATCAGTAGAATACTCATCTGAAACACCTATTTTGGCAACATACATGCATATATTTTAGCGAGACAAATGTCTTTGTTCATATAGTCTGGTTTGCATAATTAATAATCAAAAATGTATTAAAGCATACTGCAGTCTGCTCAAATAAGGGTTGATTATCGGCATGAATAATGAAGCTCACAAAGATAAATACGATCATCATTCAATTTTTTTAGTTCAGATTTTGTATTTCATATTTAATTTATATACAAATATTTTTTTTTCATATCTTACCTGTCAGCAGGATAAAATAAACTGATTAGCATTTAATGTTTGTATGAAAAAAATTCATTGTAGTTTAATAGTAGATGTAAAGAACTTGGTACATATTGAACTAGGCCCTAATGAATAAGTACAAAAGTATATTTTTGTTAAAATCAAGCTGTTTTTATTTTCTGATCATGTATCTAGTCTTTTCCCTCAACCAAATATGTCCCATTTTTGCAGAATCCACTAAATCCCATCTGGTAGTTTACCTATTTAGTCTGCATGCTTAATTGCAGCATTGAAAGTTATCAATAAGTCAGGATCTACCTGTATGTTGTTTGACAGAAAAGATGAAAATAATACTGTTATTTAGGATGTCATGAATTATTCAGTCAGTGGAAGATATGTGATAAGGTATAATCAACAAATCATTGTGAATCTTCTGGTCATGATTTTTAAAATCACACATGGACCATTTAAGTCCTAAGATTACCTTTGAACAAAATGTGCCTTCAATCCTGTGACTATTAATTATTAATTTAAAAACTGGAGATTGTTTCATGTTAAAATGGCTTAGTCTGAGTCGTGTAACAATGAAATGAGCCTGCTTTTGCAGTCTATTTGTACCTTGGGCAAAGGTTACCTGTCCGTAATATTTGTTAGTTAACAGCCTATTTAAAAAGTTATGGACAAATGATGAAAAATTTTCAGGATAGGTCAGAAATGTACTGACTTAGAAATTAATTAGATTTGAATTTGATCCATTAACAGATCAATTCATAAAATTGTAATCAGAACTGAACTGTCTTGACAGAGATCCCTGCTCACTGAGTGCATTTTTATTAATCTTGCATTTTTTAATTTCTTTCCTGGCTGGAGAAGCACAGGATATTATTGACAGCCAGTAGGAGCTGCAAATATTGAAGACTCCTTGTCACAAAAATTATGAATATTTAAAACATCAGTGACTGTATATAGTGGATGATCACCCAGGCACTACTCAAGATCAACTCATCACTCAAATATTCCCCATTGCCATCTATGAGACTCCAAGTTTGATTTTCACTCACCACATAATTTACACCTCAAAAACAACTGCAACATGTTGCATTGATGAACCACAGAGTACATTTGGGATAGATCATTTAGCATGAAATAATTATGATGTTCCCAGTGCTCACTGATCCTGATGAGTTGCATATAGCATTTTGTACATTAATATGCCTGCTTATTATATTTATTTATTTATTTATTTGTATTATTTAAAAAAAAACTGTTTATGTTCAATGACAGTAATTTTTAGGTAGAAACATTAGTCCCTTATATGCATATTTTTATGAAATATAAATCTTACATTTATTAATAATCTTTTTTCATATTTTCAGATGACACAGGCCAGCTTGAATACAACGTCAACAGCACTGTGGCAGGGGTTAGGCTTCTCTTGTACACAGATGCCACCTGGAGGATTGCAAAAGATCAGGCCTGTCTGAAGAAACTTAGCAATGCAAAAGAAGAGAGTTAGTATTGATATGTGACAAACAATTATCTGTTCTCTCTAAAAGATACTGATAATTTAATGCATTAGTTATTTAAACCAGTAGTTTTATTTTAACAATTAAGCAGTACTATGAAAGTTATAAACTGCCATCAGTAAGCTGCAACTGCACAGAATTTGTAGTATTTGATTTATGATTTTTCTTTTTTGTAATTTCAATTAAATTAAAGTTATTTACATTTTTAAAGATATTGTAATTTAAATGGTAGATGACATAGTTCATAGTTTGGTATTTACTCCCCAGTTTCCATCACCCGCACAAAGGGAAACCACATGGTCTCTCATTTTGCACAGCCCGTGATCTGGCACGTGGTCTTCATAGATGAGTACACATGCAGCGACACGAGGCCCGTGGCAGGATTAGAGCAGCCCAATCACATCCTGTATGAGGTACAGATGTTGAACACAGACTCACTAGGCAATCCCACAAACCATTTTAGTGTGGAAGAAACAGGTATTTTACTTACTAAACTGACAACATTTGTCAGTTGAAATTTTGGCCATAATTTAAAAAATGGCCACATAAGTAAGCATGTGCCTGTCACTAAATAAATGCTTTGCTTTAGGGGAGATGAAGACAATGACTTGGCACAGGAAGATAAGATAAGATAATAAGATAAGATAAGAGTTTATTTAGCCAATTATAAAAATCGGAAATCATTTTCCTTATGGAGCAATATACAGAGTAAAATAATAGAATAATACAATAAAGAGATACAATGAGAATGTGAATACCTAGTAACATCTTAGAATTAGTCAGTCTGTTTGTCCACAAACTCTTTAAATTCTAAACTAATGCAATTCATTAGATAATATACATAACACACTTGCTTTGTATAACAGTCTTACCTGTCTTTTTTGGCATCCAACAGCGCACTGTCACAGCTGGTACTATCAGTTCAGTGCAATGAACAGCTAAGACAATCAACCTGTCACATCTAACACAACCAATCTCTGCGTTTCACACCTAACACAATTAAACTGTCTCATCTAATGCACTTGCATCTTTCAGGTCTCCTTGGCTTCTACCAGCTGTTGACACTGCTGTACTTTGTTTTGGCTTGTATCTATGCACCAAAGCTTCAGCAGATCCTCACTAAGGAAGGTCCCATGCATCTGGTGCTACAACTTCTCACAGCTGCCATGGTGCTACAGGCTGCGGGGGCCTTGTTAATGGTGGTGCATTTACAATAGTGAGTATTGAATTTCAACTGCTCCTCTCTCTCTCTCTCTCTCTCTCTCTCTCTCTCTCTCTCTCTCTCTCTCTCACACACACAAACACACATCTAAGGATAAATTGATTTGATCAGTAAATTATGTTTATTCCTATTTACTTTTCTTTTTGTCAATTAAATATCAATCCCAAGCTGTTATACATTGTTTCTTCACCATTAACATAGCAATTTTATGGCACTTTGTAGCTTCATTGTAAAAGCTGTACTTACT
Source organism: Lingula anatina (assembly GCF_051362555.1). Lineage (NCBI taxonomy): Eukaryota > Metazoa > Brachiopoda > Lingulata > Lingulida > Lingulidae > Lingula > Lingula anatina. The sequence continues at coordinate 11,320,110 of NC_141772.1, read as the reverse complement.
GGACAATGCCTTTGTTTAAAATAAATTCAAAGATGTTGTGTATTTCAGCTTTTCAAGAGATGGTGTAGGCTCTCCATTCAGTGAGCTTCTGTCAGAACGTAAGTTTTTAGTCGTATTGGCCTCAGTATACGTAAATAAGATGAGGTATCGCAACCTTGAGATTAATGCCCTCAGTTAGTACCATCTCTTTAAAGTTGGTGGAATGTAAAGCTTACACAGGTGACAAAAGACTCAGAATATCAGGGTGAATAATAGGCCATATTTGTGTTTAAAAAAAGTCAAGCAGGAGAAATTCTGGTAATAAAAGATTTTGTAGATGCATGGCAGTGATCAGAAGTGTTTAGGTATAAGATTCACTGCTACTTGCCTCCAGAGGGGGTGACAAATATTATGGATTTTTGTCTAATAGAAAAAATTAAGACTTCACTTTTGTCAAGGAGATTGATATTCTTAAGTTATATCTGTAATCCACCAAATCCTCCTTATCTCTTTCAGTGTTAGATGTGCTTTCCCAGTTCACCATGCTGTATATGCTGGTCAGTCTGTCTCTTGGCTGGACACTGGGTGCCTCCCACCGTCCATCTCGGCTTGACCACCTGAAGAGCACCCCAGCTGTCAAAGTGGTCAGTGTGTTGGGGACAGTACAGGTCAGTCAGGTCTTATATTATGACTCCCAAACTTTGGTGTGGTCAGTGAACTGATGCCAAGCACCTGTTACTTCTTTGAGTGTATTGATTTCTTTTATGTCATTTGAAAATATTAAAGATGATTGAAGTTTTTATGCATTGATTTCTGATTTTTTTATGACTTGCAGTTTGTCTACCTGTTTACAAGGGGATTAAAAATTTTAAAAAGTTTGAAAATAGAAAGCATAAAGCAGTTGCTCTGTTATTTAGGTTACATTTCTAGGTTTGTAATATCAAAATATCAAAATATCAAAATGGTGTACTTTTGATTTGTTTTGATTGTTATTTTCATTCGGTTATTTTTTATCTGAGAGAATGATCAAGCCATTCACCTGACCATTCCTTTCACATTTAGCACACTGCTTATTTATCAAATAAAGATTCACAGCTCACATGTTGTGATTCCATTGCAAAACTCAGCCACAGAACCATCACTCATTTTGATTTTCTATTCACCCTAGGGGCTGTTATTTATATGGGAGCAATACCAAGAGCACGAACATAGACTTTATCACGCACATCGCAGCCTAGCAGGCGCAACTCTAGTCACTTTACGAATACTCCTGGCGGCCATTTTTGCCAGTCATTTACACTCCACGGTCAGGCACGAGAGAAGCACAATGAAGAAGCAGTTTTACACAGCATTTGCCAAAGTAATTCATATTAATTTCTTTATTATGCTCCATTCCATTACTTTGATTTTTCATAAATTCAAATATTCTAGCAAGATTTTCATTCTAAGCCCCAGGCCAGAGTAAATGTCCGAAGAGAATGAAAACCAACCCGTTAGATGATTTTCTTTCTGTATCAATTTTGGTAAAAGAATTTCTACAGCCAATCAGAAAATACTAGTCAGTTTCAGTTTGTCCTATGAAGATAAATGACCTGCCTTCTTTGATTATGTGCCATTACTTTTTCTTCATTTTTTTCTTCAAGAGCTGCTTGTTATGGTTTTTAAGCTACCCAGTTTTAGTACTAGTCTCCTGGCTGTTTTCTGAATATCTGAGATACAAGGTAAAGATAGAAACATTTCATATGACGTTAAATATAAAAATAATGAGGGGTCTCTAACATGTGTAATCTTTCCTATTTATTCCACCACTTCCCTGTTTTCCCTGCCACTTAATTTTGTTCATGCTTTAATAAACAAGATGACAATATTACCAGTGCACATCATAGCTCCCCTCAATGAATAGTCTTTGCAAGTAAAAACATACTAACCCTCGTAACCTAACATGCCTTAGAAGTGTTATTTAGCGTAATTATTTTTTCTTTCTTGTTGTCATTTATCTAAAAAAAATGCGTCTGCATTTGAAATAATAAGACCTTTATTGTGTCATTTTATCTTTCAGATGGTCACAATGGGTGTTGTTTTATGCCAGTCCCTAGCTGTGATACAACTGTACAGGTTATTTGTGTCAAGGAGTCTCTACTGGGAGGTCTCTGCTCTCTCCAGCACTTTACCACTTAGGATGGACAAAAGCTTTGGAATCAAGCTGTACTCCTGATTGTGTTGGGTGAGACACAGTGGTCTCACCTAGCACAATGCTGTGAAACTGCCAAGTATTCTTCTCATTGTGCTAGATGAGAAAAGCTGAAGTCACATTGTACACACTGAAGTAATTATAATTCATCTGTTAACTGTCGGTCACCCTTTTTTAAATACTTGTTTACTGGGGGCTGCTAACATGCTTTTTGTTTGTTTCTTTCATCTTGAGGAAAAAAGACATCTGTATTTCAAGGGTATTATACTGAAGACAATGTCAGGTTTTACCAAGGTCTCAAAAACTGAAATCTCAGTTGAAAAAAAAAACACTGAACACCAACTTTTTCGTTATAGAAAAATGCTTTTACCCAAACAAACAGTTTGTTCTTTTTTGCAAACCTGAATACAAAAGGGTGGTCTTCAGTTGACAAAGGTCCCATTCCCATAGATGTCAAGGGTCGATGTGGATCAATCCAACTCTGCAAGGACTCTTGCTGAATGCAATCAGTTTAACAGATTAACACGCCTCCTCCTGGTGTTAAGTAATACAGACAAGCTAGTGATTTTATGGATACATGTCAGTCAGTTGAGCCACTTGCACTCAGCAAGAGTCTCCACAGAGTTGGGTCAAGCCACGTACACAGGTGGTGTTTATGGGAGTGGGGTCTTCTTTTGCTTGATCTTATGAGTTGTCTTTAAAATTTAAAACACTTTTTTTTCTTATAATTCAAAGGGAGTGAATGCCTTATGCAACAGGCGAGTTCTGTGACTCAGTATGGGTTAGTGTTATGAAAAACCCCACTTAAGATCTGTAATTAATGTCTGCAGGGTATCTTTTAATGAAATAGTGTATACTGAAATGACCAGATCTTTTAGCAAGGAAATATTATTTTTCAGATGCATATTTTGGAATCCTTATATTGTGTGCAGCATTTTTGGTGCTTTTATTGTATACTAAAGACTAGAGGGTACTAGACTGCTTTTCAGTTTTTGTTACAACCACTTGATAGGAATGTTCAAGCCCACTTGAGATCTGTTTTTTAATGTCTACGGCAGATCACCAATGAAATTTTAATATTGTCAACAGGAAAATCTCTCAGATATTTATTTTAGAATCATAATAAAATAATTTTGCGTGTAGCATTTTTGACATTTTTTACTACATAAAATAGGATTATAGGGTAGACTGCTTTTCAATTTTGTTGTACCACCCAACAGAACTGTTCTAATTTTTAAATTTGATGACATTTAAAAAATACAATATTTTTAAAACTTGACAATTTGCCCCATTGAAAAGATCGAGTCATTACAGTAAATGCTGCCAATAGTAAGTGCTAGATGGTGCTTTTAGAGAAAAGGGAGGCTGGTCCATGTGATCCTTTAGGTTTACATATTAGAAACCTCCATCTCTGCGCTTCTAACCAAGTGAGCATTGTTTCAACATGTTATAACACAAGTTCAGTGAATGTTTATGACATGTAGAAAGACTAATTACATTATATTTGCACTTTACTCTTGAATGAAATATAAACTTAAGGAAGGAAAAGATTATATATTCTATGTTATTGTATATAAATTGTGCAATATCTTAATATATTCAAAGATGTTAATAAGTTTTTAATATTATTTCATATTGCTCATCAATATTGAGTGCAATATGAATTGAGCATCCAAACAGTTTAGATGTTAATACCAGAGCATTATTTAATGTTATTTATATAGAAATAAACACCTGTTCAAAGTGACATTTTGTTTTAAAATTCATAGAAGTAATTTGCATGTTCACCAGAACTTGATGCTTCAGAAAATAATACTTCTAATTTCACATGAAACACATTCTTGTAAAAATTAATTTACCATCATTTATTGAAGGGTTAATAATGGTTAATTATTAACAGTAGTTAAGAAAGGCATTTTCATATACTTAAAACAAATTGCTTTTGATAAGTTTGTACATATTCTTTTATTGTTTGACACAAAGTTTAATAATAGGGACATGACACTGAAAATATTTAAAAGAAAAACTACCTTAAAACTAAACTGAACACCTTTAACCAACTGCACAAGATAAGAATGCATTTTTTTCAATTAACCTTTAAACACACTCTCTCAGCAAGTTCAAATAAATTGTCAGATTTGTTTGCAGCAATTCAACATGGAATTGTGTTGAAACATTTGATCAAAAAGCAGTGCTTCATAAAATTTAACCAACACTGCATTTGGTCCCTTTCACTTGCTCCACCAAAATAACTAAGAGACGTTATCATGAAATTCTGTCAACACGGATGCCAAAGCTAACAGTGTTCAGCTATTCTGAACTAGCTTTAATGTACAAATATTTTAACTATCAATACAATATGTAAAACCAAATGCTTCCCTCCTTTACGTCAAACCTCTTTTCCATAAATATACTACCAGACCCATAACGAAATATTAATTGTTGCATCCATCTAATACAGTCATTATATAATCTATGGATTTTATTAAATCATCAGTAGTATCACGTTACTTAATAATTGTAACAGTAAATAGTCAGTTAAAACATATAATTTTTTTAGCATTTTCCATTTCACTTGAAATTGAAAATTAATTCTGTGCTCAATGAAGATCACTTTTCTGTCACAGATTAATGTATAGCCTGGGATGAAATAAATGATGAAAAACCTCAATGACCATGACACATTTATCATGACCTTGACCCACAATGATCATGACCTTGGCCCATAATGACCTTGACCTATAATGACCATGACCTTGATCCATAATGATCATGACCTCATAGAGGTTGACAGGAGCATCAAGTATCCAGTAATGTCTTGGAAAGCACCTTTTATCTGCTCCTTCATTCAATCCTCTTGACACTTAAGAGCTCTGGCTGAGTCCCTTTAATTGTTTTTAATTATTATTTGATAGAATCCTTGATGCAGAAACTCACTAATGGGACACCTGTCACACCTCACACAAAGTCTAAACTTGTTCAAATTTCCCTGTGAGAATTCACTCCTGTCCAACTGATGTATATATATTGTATTTTAACTGATTATGTTCTGCTGTGTTTGATATTCTTCTACATTTGTGTCAGGTGTGACAGAGTCATACTGGTGGTCCTTAAAAGTTCTCTGAAAGGAACTCTTGTGATTTCCATCCCCTGGATAAAGTCTTGAGAATCTGAATTCTTCTCCTATTTGGACAGTTCGTTTGATAACCAATCTAGACCCTCGTACAGTCCTTCCCCGTTGGGTGCACATGTACTCTGAATATACCACTGAAATGGAAGAAAACAATGTTAACTGGTGCTCTCAATATGAAAGCCAGGTTAAAACTAAAAACAAGTTTTCAGCTTCAAAGGTTGCAAGCTGGACCTATATGTTTGTAATTTTTTGATGTTTTGTTTTGTTTTGTTTTTTTTAAATGACAAAAAATTATATTTTTAACAAGACAGCAGAAAAAAATTCCCAAAAGACAGATGTTTGTGAAATTAATTGCTTTCAATTCATGTTTAATTTTTAAAGTTTTATGTTTAATCTTGATGAGAAAGAGAAAAAATTATGCATCATATTCATGCAACAATTCCGTATCTCTGCTGTGGCCTTGACTTACATTTCTGTTCCTCAGTGTACTAAGACCCAGACTTTCTGTCACTTCCGTGGGCGAGAGTGCATTGGGTAAATCTTGTTTGTTGGCAAAGACTAACAGTATTGCATCTCTTAGTTCATCTTCTTGTAACTGCATTAAAATCAAATATTATATGAAAATAAATAAACACTCATTAAGAAATCCTCTACCTAAATTGGCAAGCAGCAGCAACAGTATGTGATGTGAGACTATGGTATAGTGGATTTTGTAATAATGCTAAATTAAATATTAAGTTTTGAAATATAGTATAATGTTTTGTTGTTGTTTTCTTTAGTTTTATTTTCATAAATATCCTTATTTTTTAAGCTGAACTGACAAATCTGAAGACTGACCATTTTACCGAGCTCTTCCTTTGCTTCCTGGATACGTTCTCTGTCATTGCTGTCCACCACAAATATAAGGCCCTGGAACATTGACATGTGGAGCTGTGACAACTGCTCATATTCATTTGATAAACACATCTTTGAACAATAAATAATTTGAATAGAAATACCCGCTGCTGTATGAGGTAGAACATAGTTTTTTAACTGGCACAATACTTGCAATGGGTCCCAAAAAAAGTTAATGCAGTTTCTTTGAATTCAGAAGACTCAACTTTACAATTTGCAGTATATAAAGTGTGATTTTTGTTTCATGGTATTATTACATCTCAGTATGAGAGAAAAAATAAACTTTATAAATTACCTCACTGAATCATTTACCCCATCCCTCACTCTCTCTCTCACACACACGCACAAGTGCATGCACAAACAAACACGCATTTAAAGATGCTATACTTCTACCAATACTGTAACAATATCTGGATGCTCACGACGCTGTGAGATGTTGAGGAAAATTATAAGTAGGAGAAGAACCCCAAGCCATCACCAACCTGTGTGTTCTGAAAGTAATGCCTCCATAGTGGTCGGATCTTATCCTGACCACCAACGTCCCACACTGTGAAACTGATATTTTTATATTCCACTGTTTCTACATTAAATCCTGGAAAAAACCAAAAACATTTCATAGCAGAAAAATGGCCTTTCAGCTAAAACAGTTGGTTAATATAATGTAAGTAAAATTGGAAATTTTTTCAATATAATTTTAGCATCAGAAGGTTAAAAGAAGCTGACGTTTATCATTTTCCATCTTAGAAGACTGGCAGATCATTGGTTATTTCATACCCTTGAGGCAAAATGTGCACAACCAAACAAATATTCAATTTTTGGTAAAACTGACTGTTGATTCAAAATGGTGTCTCTTAAAAGATTACTGTCCCTCCCTTACATTATTTCCTATAGCATAATCTTACCTATTGTTGGAATTGTGGTGACCACCTCTCCCAGCTTGAGTTTGTATAGAATTGTTGTTTTACCAGCTGCATCAAGACCCACTTAAAAAAAGAATAACACATGAATTTACTACCAGTAGGGCTCTGTATCAACTCTCTCTCTCACTCAGACTTTGTCATAAAAAAATTTTAATTAGTATTTATTTCTGCTATTGATATAAATTAGTTCTGCAATTAACTTCCTGGTTTGAGGATGGACAACCCTGACATCTGACCTCAGCTCTCATTAAATTTGAGTAAACCTAAAGCTTGTTGTTAAAACATCTATAAACCATTCAGTACATTGCCAAACTAATTCAAGTGAAGAGTAAATATGATGACCAAAGTTACCACAAAACTCATTTTTTTCTGAAACAAAATGATCATCAAAGACTAAAATCCATAAGGTGGTGGGCATGCTAGTTAAGACCCCCCCCCCCCCCCCCCCCCCACACACACACACACACACACAAATTTTTTGTGTGATCATACGACTATTCCACCTCCTTTAATCTGATTCTGGTTCCAGTCTTCAACTTTGTAAAATATTAAAATTTACAGCTCTTGTAGATTAGGACAACGATCAATGGGACCTGTTGGAATTCTATGACAATGATAAACACTATCCGCCGGTTCTCGAGTTATAATTCACCTTATGCTTTAGAATCAAAGGATCTGTTAAACTTTGAGCAATCCTTTCTTTACAGTTAACATTTGAAATGGCACAAAATCGCGGACCTGCCAGCAGAGGCAGGGAATCAAGACGCTTACTCACCCATAAGTATACGCATTTGTTTCTTCCCAAAAAGCCGACCAAACAAACTGGAGATTGTCAGCCCCATTTTTGTAGGAATTCTTCCACCTCTCTCCTAGATACTGGTAGAAATATGTGTTCTTGTTTTGGTTTACAGTTCTGTAAAGTCTGATCGCGATCTTAGTTCAAAATCGCCCCTAAACTGGTAAAAATTCACCTCTGCCACGTCAACTTCGCCAACTAATGGTTTCGTCACAAGATGGAGACCGGATCTTCCCATGATGCAACTACAACGCATTTGTGTTGACTCACCTGTACACCTAACACAATGCAGAGAAATTGAAAGTAAAGACGAATAAAAATGAAACCTGTTTTACACACATTTGATGATTTTAAACATTATGCCGGTTGTTTGAAGCAACAGTGAGACCTCAAATGGAAAAATGTCCATCGAACTGGTCAAGAGGTACAAGCCTGAAGTGCTACAGGGACATCAAGCTGGATAGAACGTGTGTACGTGCTTCAAGCAGGGAAATTACCAATGTCTTTTTATTTCGCATTTTGTTCTCATCAACAGAAGCAAAGAAAATACCGGTATATTGCGTCATGGACTTACATGTGTTTATTTATCTGTTTATCACAAACTAATTTATATATTTCATATTATACCTTTTTATGTAAGAATGAAATACCAGTATGTGAAAAAAGCAAAACACTGTAATGACTATCACATAGTATTAATCTTATTTTTTAAAAAATACTCTTGATTATTTCTTTCTTAAAATCGGGGAAATCGTGCCAATTTATGTGCATTTGTTTTCAAACAAATATTGACCAATTGGAAAATTGTAGCAATGCGCAGTAGTAAACTCTACATTATCAATATCTCTAGAGGTATGCAAAAGATGGGATGGCAATCACAACACAAAGGCAGTAACATCCGAAATCCATATAAGGGCCCGATTGGAAGATGCACATGTTAGTCGGCAGACTGCAATACCATATATACTGATGCACCTTTTAGCTATATACTTAGTACCACATACATGTTGTAGTATATTGACTATATGTGACGAATAGAATTCAATAAATCAAAGTAACTTTTTACAGACGAACAATATTTTATCAGGGCGAGTTAATGTTGTTAACGGTCAGTAGTAACGATTATTCTACATGTACACGTTTGATACATTTAGGGCCCTTGGTTGATTGTACATAAATATATTGATTAAAGGTATGAGAATGTCTAAAACTCATATTTTTATATCTATAGATATCCTGTAAGGCAAATGCAAGGAAGACAATGACTGTCAAAATTTATCATGATCCGTTTTGTTATTCGAATCCAAGTGCAGGGACCGGTGGACAATTTATAATAATATATGACTTTGAAAAAAAAAAACAATTACATTTGGCGAAATTACATCCTGTGCAGATTTGTTTTCATTTGGCGATATCCCATACAAGTTTATATCCGGTACGAAGGGTAAGCTTTGGTACACACAGATTTCGCCATTGTTGGCTTCCAGGGCATACCGAGAATTGAAGACCTGTATATGTTGGATTTCTTTAACTCTAAGCAGCAAACGATGTGAAAAAAAACAGGGAACAAACTGTTTTTCAGCCATTATGTTGCTAGGCGAAGCGATATAAATAGACAAAAATAAATACACTAATATATAAATAAGTTAGTCATGCTTTTGCAGATCTCTTAAATCTTCGTGGCCTGATCTATCAACCTCTCGCCGTCTTTTTTTATTTATTCTGTTAACATCTCAAGATCAATACCCAGGAAGAGGGTGACATCATCATAGCTCTTCAAACCATACATCACAATACGCATATTTCAACTCACGATTGCTTTGCGACAGAAAACGCTAAAATTTGAATGAACATAGATAAATTATTTTACGCAGTGACAGACGCACCGTTCTCAAAGACTTAACAAGTGAGTTCGTGTTTGCAGTGGCGTCAACAGCGTCGCTTTACCCATATTGATCTTTGAGGTTAGATACTCATACTAGTGTATAAACATCTTCACCTTGAAGTTCAACTCCCAGGAAGAGAGAGAAAAAATGGTCTCATATTTTCTCATTTTCAGTTAACAAATAACTTCCTTTTATGCTATTTCTATTTCTGCAACAATCATAGTTACTATCTTTAACGGTGTACAACTAAAATAAGCAACTCTTAATTGCACAGTACATTACATAAAAGTCGTTTCGAAAATTTGGGGATTATATTAATTGTAACAGGCTGCTGAGGGCTGAGAAGACGTCAGCGGAAAACGACCATTCAGTTACATTAACTGCGCTTCATTATTGGGTGACAACAACTTGATGATATAAAATATTCCAAATGTGATGATGAATCTGATTATCCCTTGATAAGTTCAGAAAACGCGATGCCAGATGTGAGCGTAAGATCCATACACAGACTTCCGGCAAAGGTCAAACTAGTCAAATGTCAAGGCAGTGTCAAGGCGCGCCTAGCCCTGGATGAAGAGCCCTGGGAACACGTGGAGAGACACATAGGAGAGCTACATTATCAACGAGAAAAAAGATGATTAAAAATCAACGTGGCAGGGGGGTTCATTTATTCGTACATTACTGTAAGGCTCTAAGGGGTTGGGTGGGAGGGGGCAGGTAGGACGCCACGAGGATGAGAGAAAATTGCCGAAATTCTGTCATCGAATGTAAAACAGTAAACGGTTTCATTTAACAATATGTACACATTTCTTCTCGTTATACGGCTTTTGTGTGTGTGTACCTGCGGAGCTAAGGGAGGGGCACGTGACTTAGTATGCCATGTTCCCTGAACGACAGATAGCCCTAACTTAGATTTTCGAAAGCAAAAAGGGATTTGGTGGACCTTTGTAAGTTGTTAGACTTTTCCATTCTCTTTGCAAATCATGCAGTTTTAGCTCCAGTCGGAAGTATCTCGATCATTTTTACTTCAGTCAGTGTCTGAAAGTTTTAAAACGTTAGCCTATATCCTGAAAACTCATATCAAGAAACACTCCAAACTACTTATACCGTACTACACGAGTTGAGTAAAAGAATGTTATAAAATGTACATTAGTGAACACAAAATCTACCACCACCCCTGCGAAAATTTGTCTCATTTGACGCTCACTTACGGTGCTCAATCTGTCCTGGAACATGACGTTTTTCATATAATGAAAAATGTTCTAAATCTGTTCTAGGACATTGTGAAGGACTCCCCAGAAACAGATCCCCAGAACCGTTACATTCATTACAGAACAACATTAGAACTGTAAAAAAATACACCAAATGTTCTAGAATAGATTGAGAACCGTTAGTGAACGTTAAATGAGACAAATTTTCGTAGGGGCTTTTACTAACACAAAGTGAACAATTTTATAAGCTAGGAATAAGATATATGTATTTAAATTAAGTGCCAAAATTGAGAACAGTGAAAGCCTCATGGACTTCTATACCCTGGGCATTGTCAACTTTGTTTACCAAATACATCCAAAAATTTCAAATCCAATAGAAAAAAGCTTTAATATCCAATATGTCTTTCTTAGAATTGCCATTTTTAGTATTATAAATGTACCATCCGACTTTTGGTTGTAAATAAACATTATTTTAATGAATAGCACAGGCGGCACAAATAATTAAAATGCTTGTATTAGTATACTGTAGGTCTTTGACAGCTCCCTGCTCCCCTCCCCACCCCTACGGTCCTGCAAGAGATTGCGATGAGAGTTGCCGAATAAGGTCGCGTAGGGTGGCAAGAGTTCATATCTTGTCGATGAGGCGCTGACGCCTTTGGGCCATAGTCCAACTATAACGGAGTAAGTGATGTTGCTCTATGGCCATTTTGCTATATTAGCGAGGGACTCCCAAAGGGGAAGCGACTCCCAGCAACACATTCTAACGACCATATTAGCAGAAAAGCGTTTTCAGAGATTTCCCTCAGGCCGGAACCTGTGATGTAATCCTTTCACACCTTTCGCTTTAACTCTCAGTTTCAGGACATTCAACCGGCGATTAATAAAGCAAAATTGTCAAGAAATGATGGAATTGTCATATTATCAGATACTGCACTTTTCATCATAGAGGTGATTGGAGTATAAATTTTAAAATCAACTGCAGTGCAGGTGTGATCAGAGCACTCATCTCTAAGTGTTAACCTTCGCATTTAACTAGAAGTAGGGCCTTCTTGGCAGATATGATCTACAACCGAGGTTTTCCGATCTACCCCGAGTTTCAAAGGTGACTTCAAACTGTCCTCTGTATGGCCTATCAGCAAACAACAGAGCCATGCTGATGACAGAGCCGAGTCTCCAGTGACCTCTGAGCTCCAGGGTGAGGTGTCCCTACCCTCTCATATCACAGGGGTCTCTAGTATACTGACAAATACACAGGGTATGTCTGGCGAGGAACGCGACCTGCTTGGTCATCCTAAATCCCACAGGGGTCGATTCAACAATTTTGAATGAAACTAGCAAAGCGACCCCTGTGGTCAGAGAGTAAGGTACCTACATGCTCACATATATGTGAAAAAATGAAAGAAAGTTTATTTTCTCAACTGTTGGTTAGTCTTGTTGAAAGTTATTTCGAATGTTTGGACGGTTTTCGAAATAGTCCAAGGAAAATGTGCTCCCTCCAGTTATTTGCAAGATATGTCGCAACTCAATAGCGTTAGTGTACGACAGAATCAACAAAATAATGAGCACGAAGAAAAAGAAGTAGACCAATCCTTTTTTGAATATCTCTTTTATTCGTGTATTTCATTCTTAAAAAATACCCCCCCCCCCCTGCCCCCCAAAAAAGGAAAGAAAAAAAGACGAACAAACATTCTGTGGGAATAACAATTAAACAAAGATTTTGATGAAACGGTTCGTCTGTACTTGCTTCAGGATTCACTCTCTCTTGTGTCGATCATTTCAGAACTTTAGAGCGAGGTTAAAAACTCTATATTAATTATCTATAATATTTTCTTTAGCAACCAAACAGGTGTCAAACCAGCGTCCGGAAAACGGTCTTTGTTTTGCTTTGAACAATCTAACTGGCATGCCAACTTGAACAGTATATTGTCAAACTGTGTATCTCCGTTCTTGTTTTCTGACAAGTGCTATTGTAATATTGTCAGTTTAATTTGACATGCTATCAGCTTAGATAAATATTTAATGCATCTATATTTGTAAGTTCATTTCTTGATTCAGTGACACGTGCACTAACGGTAGGCACGTGGGCCTACTAATAATGCAAAGGGCTACCCGCTTATTGACACCAAGAATAAGACAACGATCTAGAATTTTTTGAAAAATAAACGACTCCCTAGGAATAGACTTGTCTTTGTACATCCCTAATATTGAAATGTTTACTCAAAGTTACAGATGGAAATATAGAATATCATCCAAGCATCCGTTTAAAGTGGATTTTTTTGAAGGTCCCATCTTATTCATTTAAGAAAAATTTGATATATTGTATTTATGTGCATGATATAGTATTTATATACATGACAGAGACATAGGATATGCAAAGGTACCTATACAGATTGCTGATTTTTCAACTTCCTTCATTTGCTGTGGCAGAGACAGAGGATAAGCAGTAAATTGTTGGTAAATTATTTTATTTTCATTTTATGGCAAAAGTTGACAGATAATTACGGTTTATAAGATACTGTTCTAAAGTGTTTCTGGGATAGAAAAAAATTAATAAATAAAAATGACCGTACACTTTAAGACCAAAAATTGTTGTGTACTTGAATTCTGGACAATTCCGTTACATAGTTGTCGACTGACATTAAGTAAATTTTGCTTACATATAACACTGGACGTTATTGCTTACTAATGGTAACTATAAGCAATTTTTTTGTTTTTGTTAAACAGGCGCAATACTTCGTTTAAGCCGACCACGTCTCCTTTAATTTAAATACAGGTTAACCAGAATATTGCAACAACTTAAATTTCCATCGAAAGTTGTTTTGTGTAATCCTTAAATCCTTAAATTTTGGCATATATATTTAGATGTCAGTGTCTGCAAGTTACATTATATTATTATTGCCTGTCAACAGAGAGACGACCAAACACTCCACCCTAACAAGGCAGTCCTCGTCTAAGATGTCTGGGCTATTTATTAATCATTTACACGGCAATAAACCAACTCAAAAACAATAGTCAGGCGAAAATCAGAGCTCTGTTTATTTTCTTCAGTAAATAGGAATCTTTATAAGAAAGAAATACGATAAACGAGTTTGTGCAATGTGTACGTATATTTTTGATACTCAAAGTACCTTTAAGAAAATAATCCAATTTACAATGGGTTTGCCGTGACTTTCGACGAGTGATGCTGTTTCTATAATGATCTCGCTGTCCCTCCTATGTACATGAAGCAGATACCCGGATGTACATTAGCTTACTGTGACGTCAACGTTCAGGTTCTAATACAAATTCCACGGTCTGTTGAGTCCCCTATTACGTCACATCGCAGACCCTGTAGGCAAGGACAGAAGTAGTGTTCGGTCGGTTTGTGCAAGTGCTCCGGTACGCAGACATCTCCCTCGTTGCCTCTTGGCAGGCATTGCGTGGTCGCGAGCCAGGGCAGGTAGAGGGTGCAACAGCTAGCGTCGGTGCTGCAGTCTTGGTTGGTTCGGCATCTGCCTTCGCTGGTGTTCTCACCATTGGTGTCAAAGCCTGTGTCCTGTAACGACAAAAATGGATAGAGGGATAATAAATAATGATAAGGAATTACCTAAAGCTAATTATATACACAAGTAGATTTTGGGAATTTTATTTCTACGGCGTTAAAATCCTCGGCGCTGCCCTGTTAAAAAAACATGACAAAAAAGAATAAAAAAGTTAAGAATTTCTATCAGATATTAAGTAAATCTTGAACAGCTTAGTTGACATGGTTTGTCTCTTAATGATAGAATTAAAATCCAGGCGTAAGGAAAGTGGACACGTTGATATTATGTGGTAAGTGCATTTTACCGCCTGCCAGCTGACTTATTAATGTCCACATAATATCACTCTATCAACAAAATAATGTCAGAAGCGACTATACATTAATCTTTGCCCTCAACATAAACAACGAATGATTTATAACAGGAGTGTCTCTATTTCTCTCGAAACAGCCAATTAAGAGCAATTTTCGGTTAAACATTCGAGGTGTCATTCGATTATCTCCCAGACAATCCTAGATATAGTCCCTATATCGCTTGATTTATATCGAAATCTCAAGTTATCAACCTAAGTGAAAACGGATGTCAACCTTCGCTCTGCCATATATGTCAAATATGAACAATTTTCTAATCAATATTTGTGAGAGATATTTAACGTCAATCATTTTCGCCAACGTTTGAGTCGATAAGAGGGCAAAGTGGAAGATTGATTGCCAGTTAGCACGTCATATAATTTAGTGGATTCAAGGTAAACCCAAAATACACCTTTATACCAATGACAGCCCCCCCCTCCCCCCCAAGAATAGCTATTTCGTTTTGCTGTACTTTGGAGAAGCTATCATTGTAATTTCGAGTACAGAATACAGCTGGTGAAATTCTTTGCTAAATTTGTCCATAAGACCCCATTTTAAACCTTCCTGAAAAGAAGACCAAAATTTTTTTTAAGTCATTGGGATCATCTTTCAACCTCCCCCCTCCCCTCCGACGTGGAAAGCATCTTGCATACCTTATTATTATTATTATTATTATTATTATTATTATTATTATTATTATTATATTATTATTGAACAAATATCACAATAATTTTTCTTTTCCGAGATATGTCAGAACATTTTTTCTGTATTAGTCATAATATACATGTAGGCATCTTTTATGCCAAAAACAAAAATAAATAAATAAATAAATAAATAAATAAATAAATAAATAAATGTAAAAGCGCCATTCATCTCATCAAAGTAAAGGACATTCCTTTATTGCAAACCATTATAACGATTTAATTTTCCATGCGGTGAACAATTGAACTTCAAAACTTCAACAATTGAACTATGATGTCAAACTCCAAACGCTTATTGCAGTGAAAGATAGATATGGATATTGGCGCATACGATTGAAATTGAAAAGAAAACAAAACGTAGTTTGGATACGGTGTAATTCCCACCAACAATGTGCTCCGTTGCCTTAAAATGTTCCAGAAAACCTGAAACCAGTCGCCAATGAGTTGGCATAACTGACAGCCAATGGAATCGTCTTGACATATTCAGAATCGCACAAATCATGCCACTAATTCCAAATTACCAGTTTAAATATCTTCAGTAGCTGACAGGAAAGCTTTATTGGCAATAATATAAAAGGGAAGCAATATTGCAGTGCCAATTAATGAGTGCTATAAAAATCGCCTTTGACTTTCGTAATTAATTTCATAACCTGTAGGGCGCGTTTCTTAATTCCCTTACCAGGAGTGATAATAAACTGGGAATGGGTAAACTCGTTAGGAAAATAACTTTGATTTATTTCCATGTGATTTCGGTACGGTAGCACTAGTAAGTGTGGAATTCTCAGGACTCCTTGGCCACGTGTTTTGTTTGATATCATTTATTTTATTAAATTTTGTACTTAATTTGGATGTAACTTTATTTTCAAAAAGACTGGCCGTCAATGAAATATTCTCGTTCAGGGACAACCATGCATTAAAGAGGACATTAAAGGCTGCATGTTAACAGACGTTCTTGAAAACTCCCTTTGATTTCAGTTTTCGACCTTCACACATATTGGGTATATTTTTGGGTTGTATCTTTCATTATTCTTTCTGTATTACAGCAACACAAACACTACGGGTCTTCGGTAGTTTTGCAAAAAATGGTTCGTTTTGAAATATGAAATTTAAAAAAATATGTCGAATTTGTCAATTTTCTATCCATTGCCTAACAGCATCCACATACGGTCAGATAGACTTCTCTTGATTTTATAAATTAAGGGCTGGTTGCCTTTCAACTTATATATCTATGTTGGAGATTACTTGTGCCAAATGTAGCCAAGTACTCATGACAGACGCACCCTTCTGAAGGACTGGCTAAATTCCATTCCTCAGAAAGTGATTTAATAATTCTTATCAATAAGTTTTATTACAATTAAGAAATAAATAAACAAACAAAAAAGCACATCATAAAAAAAGCGATGACTATTTTTAAGAAATAAAATGAAACTGTTCAGAAAACAGAAGAGAGTTCAGTTAAATGGTAATGTGGGTGTGAAAAATACAACTAATTTGAAGTTTCCCTTAAAACAAAAGTTATCCCACCATTTACTTTTATCTTATTGGTATCTTTTACCTAACATGACCCTTTCTAGCTTAAGCCAAACTATCTAAACGTCGTCGCACGTCCGTGACGGCGTGACATATCATCGTTCCTGTAACTTCTTTAATTACCGGATCTAACCGCAGCAATTTCTATGTACCCATTCAAGCGACAACCCACGTAAAACAAACAGATGAAAAAGCCCTTTGTGTTCTTCTCCATTGATCGCAGAGAAAGTAAGCATTGGCTCGAGGAAGATGTCACTGCCGCTGTTTTCTGGAGCTATTCAGGCTGCAGCGATCTTCAACGGAAAGCTCATTTATCAACACGGCAAAAACACGATGAAGCAAGAAATACGTTTTTAAGTTAATTATCGGTCATTTGGTAGAGGCCTGGGTTATTAAGCGATGCATTAAAGCACATGTCGATTTAGGCTACGTTATATCATTTCAAGGTTACAAAATAACAGTACTTGAAAGTGTTTAATAATAGACTTCGTCAGCTCTGTCGCTAGTTTACGTGTACTTAAGTTTGCTAACCTACCAATGCTAACGACATTCTGGAACTTGATGTTGGCTCGATAATATAGAAAGGTTGACCTAACATAAATGATAGTTAGGTCTGGAACACAATTTGTAAATGAAAGAAAGGTTAATTAACAAAGGGCTCCCTCAGTTTCATTAAAGGTACATTGCCGCTGCTTCATGGTACTATGGATGCCATTATCATTATTTATTTTTACACCAAAAATGTATTGCCAATGCAAAACTACCTCAATGCTCTAATCTGATATTGCCAGAGCATATCAGACCAGTAGCACCCACCCCATTATCCAGCAAAAAAGGAAGCTGCGAATCCCCACCAATCCCCTTAAACAATACTTACTGACGCAATCCCTGGGGAAATCCCAGACAAGATAACTGCCAGGATAAATAAAGTGACCCACGATAGAGAGAGTCCGGTTCCCACTGATTTATACAAGCAAGGCCTGATTTTGACCCACTTACGTCACGTTTACTCTAACCTGTGGGGATCTAATGGAGGGCGCACTCTCTCGACAGCTAAGGTTATTGAGAACGGGGACGTAATGAGAGCGTGCTAGATTTATAAATGATGTAATTAAAATAGGCACGCAAAATTTAGACAGCTACACTATTTCCTTCCCCTGAAATGTGTTAGGTGATTGTGTTTATGTTCCGGGAATGGCAAATTAGGTTCTATTAAGGGGTTGGTGGGGAGCGTTGGGGAGTCATAAGATAATTTACCTATTTGTATTAACGCCATCAATTGATGGCAATGGCGGATCAGTCCTCTGTGAAGTTTACACTATAAAATACATACATAACTTTACACTATAAAATATATACGAGAAATGCTTAAACCACTGCGTTTGTCCCGAAAAATAAAAAAAGCACTCAAAATAATCGCTCAAATGGTCCTTGAAGACTGTGGCACGAAAATGTTGGCATTTGTCAAGCATATTGGGAACCTCCAACTTCAAAGAAAATATCAGACTGTCGATAAGAAGGTCAAGCCCAGGTCAGTCATCGTTCTGAAGGTTAACGGCAGACCCTGGGTTTCGTATCAAAGGTCAACTGCCGGACAACTATAACGTACTGAATGTCACACGGCGTCCCAGGATTCGGTGGGTAAAGTTTATAGTAGCAAAGCTGGCAATCAGAAATAAAGGAAATCGCCTGCACTTCTACCATAGGCGTAGGAGCGGGAGGGATTCAAGGTTGGATCCCACCAAACCCACCCACCACTAATGAATGGAGAATATTAAGCCCCCCCCCCCCCCGCCCCCCCCCCCCCCCCCCCCACACACACACACACACATTATCTTCCTACGCTCACTACGGCTACAAAACGTCTCGTAATAACTAAGGGCTTCAGGCAAAGAACGGGAGTAAACTTTAAAACTAAATATTGGTCTATTTCAGTTCAAGCAAAATCCAAAGTAGTATATATTTAGATAATCTTAGGACTTAATTGTCTGAAACATTGTCCTGTACTTCTCAGTAGTAAAAAAGACAAAAAATTCAATTAATGAAACTACTGCTGCTTTAGCCTGGGTCGAACTAGCCTCAAATGATGTCCCAAAAAATAAGAGCAGTTTCCGGAAAATGGCATTTTCTGAAACCGGACCATTATAGTCATTCAGTGGCTTTCAGTGTCTATTGAATGTATCCACCAGTTACATAATTGTAAGGTAATGAACACACATGTGAAATTCGTCTGTCGTCTAAGTAATGTTCTCTATTTTGCCGAATGGGACTTAGGGCAAGTAATGCAATCCCGACGACTGTGGGCAATATTTCTATCTCTTAATTAGATAGTTGTAGATATAAACGAAATTGGCAATTTATCTCTTCAATCGCACACAGAGTCACAAATCACTGTAAAGTACCAGTAATAATGTATAAGAGAAGAATAGAGGTAGATATTGACATTACTTTCAGTCTTTTCAGTTGTTTGCAGAATCATATACAAAAACAGAGGTACAAATAAAAAAGTTTATAATGGACTTATATACATGTACATACATTTACTTGTATATGTAGATTAAAGTCACATTGGAATATCGGTGCCTTTTCAGCTGCATCCTACGTCACAAACGTACACAAAGGAACACAAACAGTATTTTCTGTAAAAATCTTATTCAGAGAATCATTATTTTAAAGACTTTTTTAAAATTCAGATCTACATTGGACCTATAGGTGAGTAGACGATTATTTTTATAAAACACAATAAAGGTCCTCGGGAGCAGTATAAAGTATTAAGGAGAAAATGGTACAGTAAAGAGAACATGTAATTATCAAAATCCAGTAGCTGCTTTAAATCGATGTTTCAAAATCAAACAATGTGAAGATGCCATGTGTTTTTGGAAGAATTTTTTTCTATTCATACAAAAAACATAAGCCCCTAACAAACTGCAAGTCCTGTTTTTTTTGGGGGGGGCATAAAGGTATCCACAATCACGGGAATTCATTAATATATGCAATCACATTTTACTGCAAAAAATTCAAAATTAATTCTATTTGCTTAGAATATGTTTTGTAGCATGAATAATGTAAATTATATTATTTAAGGACTGAATTTTTGCGAGATGACTTCTCAGTAACTGATGCCTTCTGCTACTGTTATCAAATGATGTAAAGGTTATTAACTATCAACCAGTATCGTTTTTTCAGCTTGGTCAAAACAGTAAAAAAACTCACTACATTCTCACCTCTGTGACCTGAAAGTTGATTCTCTTCCCCATGAATCCTCGGGTCCGCTTCCCCATAAACCCGCGGTTCTTTTTTAACAGGAGTGCATAGGCATCGTCGCCTGACTTCTTGCCACTTAAAGTTCTGCTTTTGGGAAAGTCCTCCGCCTCAGAGCGCCTTCCCATAAAACTCCGTCGCTTGCCCATAAAGTCACGCCTCTTTCCGATAAAGTCTCTTCTTTTTGCTAAGGCCTCGTTACGTTTACTCATCTCTGCGTTTCGTTTGCCCATGAAGTCTCGCCTTTTGTCAAATCTCTGATAAAGTCCAAAGGTGTCTTGGTTCACGACCGGATAGAGAGAATGGTGTTGTTCGGGGGGCTCCCTCCCAAAAAATATCCCCTCTAGGTCTTCCAGCATGTTCTCGTCATTTGTTGAAATGTCGTCTGCGTGCTTTGCATCATCTTGTGGCTGGTAAGGCAGCTGCTGCAGTGAGGAGACAACTGGCAAAGTTTCCAAGGAAAAGGTAACAAGGAATTGTGCACATACGAAACAAAACAAAACTGGGGGATGCATCGCGCTTATCTTGCCTTCTTCATTATAACCCAACTGACTCGCAGGGGCCTTTATAAGAGTAACCGCCTGCGAGAGGGAAGTAAAAGTGGCGATCCCTTCTACGTCATAATAACTGAGAGCTAAGCCGCGGTTGGCTCATTTGCATATTCTACTCTGCTTTGTGATAGTACAGTACCAGGCAGATGGACGGACAGAGCACCATGACGTCACTTCACAATTAACCCACAAGGATCACTGCGGTAGAGAGTACAAAATTAAGATTTCATGCTAAGCCGAGGCGCCTGCAATTAATTTTATGGGCCGCATAAATGCTATTTGTATTATAGTGTTTTCTGGGAATTTACTGGATAATCCGTCGGGCTTAAGGTAATAATTCAGGAAGAGTGTTGTCAAAACAAACAGATATTTTTTACCAGAGGATTTCGTTTTAGTTGGCGTGCACTCAGAATTTGTGGTATATCTAAACATCTGGTTGGTTGGTTGGAGAAAGAATAGATTTTAAAAAATAGTGACCGTTGTTAACAGCGACAAATAAAGGGAACTTTGAAAGGCAATTTTGGCAGCCGATCATTTTGAATTGCATCCACAGTGCAGACCTGTGTTCTCTCTACCATCAACGCCACAACCTGTTGCTGAATGCTTTATGAATTTATCTCAAGAAATGAACATCTTTCAAATCGAAAGCTTCGCTGCATTTTCAATTTCCCCTGAGTAGTGCATCATGCCCACTCTTTTTCTTCTTTCTTCATTCAAGTGGAGTTTCCTTAAACCGGAACACATCATTCACTCATAACTTACCTAGAAGAAGAAGACTTCACGCTCCTTCAGCGTGAGCTATATGTTTACAATGAATTTTTTCTTTTATTTAATTCTTCTTTTTGGGTACTTTCTTTTCAGATGAAGTACAAACACAGTCACGCCTTAACACTTGACATGAAAATTTAATATCTTGGTATTGTTGTCGAGGCGACAAATTTGTAGACATAAAGACAGATTGATCGTTGCGTTATCATTAATTCATACAAAACCAGACTGCATTTCTTGGCCATGTTTGTTAAATCGACGAACCAAGCTAAGACCATTTGCACTGTTCTTGCAGAAACCAGTAAGGTGTCTTCTGTCGAAATAGTCGAATATCTTTTCAGTAATACCAAATTGAAAGAAAAACGAATACGTGCCTCAAAAATTATCAGACCTATCTTGAGTTAGGTGTTGTGTTCTGTTTCAACATGCATTTGGATAATTTTTTCTTCATAGACACTATGTATAATTTAAACTAAACCCTTTGTGTAGTATGTTTTCCATGGTATGTATTTGTCGCATTGGACAAAACGGGTATCAATCGTGCTTTATTAATTTCCAATTTTGGCACCTCATTCATATTAAGCTCACCTGTTACTGGGTGTAATGCATCATCTTTTATAAAGAGATGATAGAAATATCGACATTTGTACTCAGATCAAGTCGTCACATTCCTGCCCACGCCTTGTCTATTAACTTAAGATATTTTGGTGTGCCCTTAACTCAACTTTCACTGGCCGAGACACAGGAAGCAACAAAAAAGTTGCATTTCATAATTGTACACCACATTAATAGCGCGGATTTTGTAACTAAACCCAACTGACTCGCTGAGGTCCTGCTACATATTGTTTACAAAAGGGCCAAATGGTACTATCACTTCCAGTGTACCAAATGTACTGCTTCTATCACTACAGTTAGGCGAGTTCAATTTATCAACAGTACCATCCGCCTTCCCTAACGGACCACACCGGACTACCATTTTCGCAGATTTTCAGCAAGAGGGGGTAACGAATTAGGCTATAATAACACTTATTATCTGAGAAAAGGGCTGTGATTATAATTGTAATCATTCTATATAGACATTCTCTAATTTGGCAAAAACACTCTGCAGTAGTGTATTTTTTCGGCACTCGAACACATAGATTATTACTGAGTAGTCACCGATCCTGCTGACTTTTCTGCACTTTGTCGCTATCCCATTAGATAATAGAAACTCTGAACCAAGACATTACGAAATCATTTTTCATGTGTTTTCTATATGTCTTTAGGAATCAACAGATACATTAGTAGAGGACGCGACCAATGCCATGCGGCTGTTAGTTAGCTAAGTTGCACGCTTCTCAATTAACGAAAAAAATGCCAACCTTTTAATAAGGTGCCAATAGCATTGTACAGGAGTCCGCCTCCCTTAGACTACCATATAATTGGACCATTATCAACGCTAGCGATCTTATTGCATGCCATGATTGACTGCTTGTGACAATTATACAGAGCACAATTACTTTATGAAAGTAATAAATTGTCCCCAAATGACATAACGCATTAATCACCACAAATACTCACAAATGGCGATAGAGATTAGAGCGGCTTCTGCGGCGTCTTCAAGGGTCGTTTTTTTAACCATTTTTCTTGTGGGCCTCGCGTAAACGGCTTTCCTTGCTCCGTATAGTCCGTATAGTGATTCGAAACGTATTCAAAAATAGATGCGCTCACGTAAATGCAAATTGGTTGATAAATTATGTAAATTACCGTGAAGAGAAAATAAATTTTCAACGGTTTATTATAATTTCGTAAAGGTGAACGTTTTTTACAATGTAACTATTCACAACCTATAAATAACAAATAAAACACCCTAGGCAACAAAACCAAATCAAATGAAAGGCACATAGTATATCATATTGCATTAAATGCTAAATGGCCAAGATGATGAAAAGATAAAAACAATGACACTCAGCAATGTCAGTTGTTTGTTACGTCTTTAAAATCGTAAAATCAGAAAATCTAATTTCAGCAAAGATGTTTCGTCTTACCTTTGCAAATGTTTATTACAAAGTGGTTTAAATTCGCAACAACTATGTTTCGTTTTACTTATACAGATGCCTATTAAAGAGCCTTATTAAATACTTAGAATCAGGAAAGTTAGCTATAATTAACAAAGATGTTTCGTTTGACCCTTTCACAACACGCTGTACTATACGCTTTTTGAAAATATCCAAAAGTCATATTTGCTTTGTCCACATAGACTATCCTTCAAAGCTTCTCATATTTCCCAATCCGGACTTTAATAAGGAGAAAATCGCCCGACGTCGACAGTTTCTTCCGGAACGCACAGGAAGACACGGTGGTCTGGATGGCTGGTCAGTCATTTATAACTAATTTATTAAATTAAAAATGGAATAAAACATCGAATTTATGGACACGCGTACAAGTAAATGCATTTTTAATTTTATTATAAGAAGTGGAAAAGGGATCTAAATATACCCTATTTCGATAGACGCTTAATCAATCTGACAGTTTCGATGCCATTTTCTTGTCGAAAATGCCTAAAATGTGATAAGAACGGATACAGACATTCAAATATTGATTTTGGAGACATCATTTCAGAATTGTCGCGAGATGGCGCTGTGATCTAGACTAACAGCGTGACCAATCAGTTGCAAGGGTTTTACAAAAGTCCTGTTACACTTTACATGTTACAAGATAGAATTATAATTCAAGAAGATTGTAGACTACCTCAGAAATGTCATTGATCTTTTTTTCGCCTCCAGTTCCGTTCACTTCTTTTAACAAATACAACTCGATATGTACTAATAAGCGCCTTGTCTGTATTTGTTCTATTAAATATGCACGTATGTACTCCTAACGTGTAACTTCGAATTGATTTGACGTGCCAAAAATAAAAGTATTCCTAGTATCTTCGCCGTTTTTGTCCTCTGAAATTTGATTTGTTTAGTTACATTATCAATAAAATATTTCATTTGTTACTCTATTTATTTGTTTAGTTCTCAACACTTCCTGGCTCCAAAAGACACTGGATCGCTTGTGGTTTCATCATATGCTGGGATCATTTTAAAACTATTTTACGTCCATTATGAAACAAGTATAATAAAAAGGTATCATTTAGCATTGTTTTAAGTTCAGGCTAATGTATGATTCAAACTACTTTTCAAAATAAGAAATGTTTTATTTTTTTCCTCTTTAAATTAATGTGTCTCATCCCCCCATATATGTCATATTTTGCCTTGTGTATAATGCCTATTTGTTAGTTCTAACGCATCACTGCCCTGGAACCTACAGAACATTGTTCCATCACATTTTGCCTTATGTTTAATGTCTATATGTTGGCTCCAATATGTTGACTGTCATGGAACTACTAAAATTTTACCTTCTTGATTAGCCGATTGTTTTGTTCAGACCAGCTCATTGAAGAACCTCTCTCCTGTCAACTTAATTAATCATTCTCGGTGTCGTGATAAGTGTCCAGTGTCATATCCAGTATAACGATAACTAGATTGACGTATACGGTATCGGATTTGGCGCATACATGCACAAGTACAATAAGACATCGTGTACTTCTACGGTAACTATAACTACCAAAATACATTGACTCCCCCTCTTTGTCTCTCTCTCTCCCCCCGAGGGTCTCAAATACCCTTAGGTACAATGTAACCAAAGGATTGATGGCGTTAAAAATTAATTTCATAACGAGAATGACACGCCTTTGCCTTACAAAAGAAGGCGCCGTATTGCATGGAGAGATAAGGACTTTATTCTAGTTATTTCTGTATTATCTATAATTTTTGAAAGATTCATGACTTTAATAATGCGGCGCGGATACTTCGTCTATTCCCGCGGGTGACAGCGTGGGACCATGCTCCGCGGAAATGCGTTTTATGATCTCCGATCCTTAGAAACTCATTTCCTCGCCTACAACATGTAAACTTTCTTATTCCGTTTTTCAGACCCAGCGGCCGCGAAACAAAACATACTTAGTATTTACGTACGTCGTGCCACAACTTGAGGCTTGTACGTCTATTTATATGAGCAGTCTTTCTTGTTTCATCTTGGCTCATCTCAACATCATATGCGAAAACAACAAAAGAGAGGATATTTGATTTGTGATTTCATGATTTGTGCAATTTAGTTTATTTGTTTATTTAACTTTATTTATTAATGGTTAAAACATGGTAAATTTAAAATTAATCTTCCCCATGGCCCTCAATCTGAGAAGCTTGAGTAATTTTTTAGTTTCATCGTCAACTTTTTTCTCCATGTTTCGATTTTCCCAAGAATTAGTTAACTCATTAGATGGTGAAAATGAGGCTTCCAGACGCTTGTCCAACGGTGTCTATAATAAGAGGTCTATTTCGTGAGTTAATCTCTCATTTTCGGCTGGCGTGACGATGATATACCCTACATTTTAATGTTTACCTGACATATTTCCTGAAGAAGTCCATGCAGGATCATTTTAACGAGAAACATAAGTAATATAGAGCTATACTTAATCAGGGCGGCGGAAATAGGCATCAAGTGTTGGGGCATGCGTCACATTCGTTCATTTTGTTTTATTGATAAGCACAATTGCAAATGTCTGCAAGCTTGCCTTTTTTTATTAAAGCAACATTTGACAAACCATTTTTCCTTGTATAGCTTCTTTTTTAACATGGAAAAAAAAAACAATTAATCAACACTAAATAAATTAGTGAAAGATTACAAAAACAGGCAATGAACGATATTGGTTAACTTAAGTGATTCTCTAATCGGAAAATACTTTCAAAACTGTTTAATCTTTTTTAATTTCAAGTTTGGATCTCAATTCTAGCGTAAGAAGTTAAAGGAATTGTTTTTTTAATGATTTGCTATGTTCAAAGTTGAAAACCAATCTGCACACGTTTTAGTATACACCTTCCTGATCACTCGACAAACCTCGGCTGCTTCCGTACATTTAACTCGGGCACGCTCGGCAGAAAACGTTTAGCGGATTTTGAAGTGCGAAATGACGTTGGAAATGATATGGGTTAAATCAACGTGATATTACCTGATGCTGATTATTAGAATTTCCACCACACGGGAAACAATTTGATTAATGCTATACAACAACTTGGAGTATGAAATTATTCTAATATATAAGTGAAAAGGCATGTTCACATGTCAAATGGCAGTTATACCACGGGAAATTGATGAATGTGAAAATGACATTGATATGAGCATAAAAACGTTTACGCAAGACACTGAAATATGCTTACATCATGGGAAAACTGCTTGTTATTTTTTAGCAATAATTGAGATGATAGTATCTCTCGTATGCAGATGCTTTTATGTTGCCTTTACTGAAGATAATGGGTCTCTATAAATCACCTCTATCTGACAGAGATAAGCCTTTAATATTTTACCAAGTATCTCTCAATTATCCTCTATCTAAGCCTACTTTCTTAAAGGTCTTAACGACCGGTCTGCAACGGACTCTGTGCACAACGAGTTGTTATATTTTCATAGTTCGTACTACCCTGGTATTATAGTATTATCAATATCAGGGCCAAAGGAGCGGGTGGGGTGCTGGGGGGGGAGGGGGGGGGGGGTCAAATGAAAGGCCATTTAGGCAGGAAAAAATCCGCCCCGAATCAAATTTGATCTAGCTTATATGTCAATTGTGGGTGGCTGCTACTGGTACAGGCGTGGTTCTAAATAAAAGAGAAGCTACCTAGATGCTTATATATTTTACTAACCCTTCAATATGCAGAGGCTGGTGTTGAACAGGATACAATTTAAATCCTTGTTGTTTTTGTGTAGAAAAGTAAAACTCAAGTCACTCCTATCGCATTGTAAGTAAAAACGATATAAATTTCACAATACTACAAGTATTCCCTATGTCATTAAGATACTCTAAAAAGAAGAAAGAAAAACATTTCACATTATTTCATTCAATACAATTCATGAAAAATGATGTATGTTTGTCCGGAAGAAGTAGAACTTTAAGAACTGAGTCTGTAGCCACAGAAATCTGGTTACGCACATTCTATTAAATATGTACATTCCACATGCGTCTGTCTGGAAATTATCTGTCACCGGAACAAAAGTTACGATTACCGCCGGCAATTAAAGAGAAACAATATCTGTGTCGAGACTAAATAGATAAACGATGACGACGGGAGATAATATAAAAAGAATGCCTTAGACCAGGAAATATAATCGAACAGTAATCAAATGATGCCACCTTGAATGTCAAGATGTTGAATAAGGAACCCCCTTCATGTATCACCAAAAATGATGGGGGGGGGGGGACAAAGGTAACACAATGGGAGTGGGTGGCTTCGTTAGAAAACAAGTTTCGCCTCGCTGTGCTCTACTTCATGAATATGATTTTACAAGAACGCGCACCCTTACACCAACCAATCCACCACACACACACACACACACACACACACACAAAAAAAAAAAACGTGCACACACACACACACACACACACACGGACCAACATAACACTATATAATTCAGGCAATTGACTGGTGAGAGCACGCGACAGGTTTGCACGTGCATAGCTATATGTGAGACTGATTGCCTCAAATACGATGATGGTAGAATAAATTAAAATGGGTGATATTAATGGTACCCTTGCACAGTGGAGGATTAAAGGTAAAGTGAATGAAGAGTCTGATACTCGGAGTATCTTGCACTGAGCCTCCGTACAGCGCACTGCAAGTTTCATTATTACAAGAAAGAGGGTGGCGATACAGTGCACAGTTTCCATGCCATCCCTGATTCTTTCCAAGAATTTTTATTTTATCTTTAAATTAAAATGATGTCCCCTGTCGTCGTTATATTTTTGCTACGTGCCACATGCTAAACACTGAGTGTTCGCATTTTGAGAACTGAAACAAGGCCGATAGAATGAAATAATGAGAGATTTGCGTGTCTCTTGTGCGTCCAACCGGGCCGGCATCCCCGCTATATTCCCACTGCCCACGTCTATCATCAAGACAAATTAATTTGAAGCATGCATAAAAGAATCGATGGTGCAGGATTCCAAATCTGCGGGCCAGCAAAGGCCACAAACGTTGCAAGAGAACCCAGTGCAGGTGGAGAATGCACACTTTATACAAAAAGACGTTCATCTGGTGCGTCATCCTTCTCCGCCATTAGCCAGAATATCTCATCGCGTCACCCACGGAAATCTTCGTGGTTAGCCGACAGTTGTCGTTTTCCAGAAAGTTCAGGAGATTGTCTTAATTGAGGGACAATTAAGGCGTTATGAATGTAATTGACAGAAAGGTAAGTTAATCTTCTCCGGTCAATATCTATTATGACCTGCACACATTGGCGAGACACCGTGTACTTTATTCTAAGTACTTTAAGTTACCATTTGTTTAATGGCGTGCTTTGTAATGAAAACTTCCTTTTCAGATGATTGAAAAACAGTGGCAGATGTACATGGTCGCTTTCAGCCATGTTGTTTTTCATGTATACCCTCTTGCAATCCCATTATAGGCACACGCACACGCACACACACACACACTAAACACATGAACCACGCATTATGTACTGCTTCTTATCCATTCTACCGTTCACAGTGTAATTGTTCGTGATAGGTGTAATGAATAGGATAATGCGCTCGCTATCTGTCTTACCTCACTTCTTGAAAAGCACTTTGACATTTGCTCACGGAACGGAGACGAGCAGAGCGCACGGTTCACAGCAGCGCACTCAAAACAACGAAGATTATTTTTAAAAACAAACCACAGAATTTGCGTGCGTCATTAATTGCATTGTTAATCGCCTTCACCCGCCGTCTAAGCTTAAATGAATTGTCAAGTTTCTGTACCGATCTATTGTTTCCAAGAACCATGAATCAAATAGTACTTTGTCTTCGTTTTGACACTCTATTATTGATGTTTTCGCCAATTGGTGAGACCTTTCTGTGACATTATGAATTGCGCACCACTTGGTATTTATCAAATACATTACAAGTGGGTACTTTTTTAATAATCCACAATGATTGGGTCTGAGTACATGAGAAAAATTAAATACAATCTGCCCACATGCTGCCAGTAGTTCTGGTTTGATCGACAGATGTGGTTCTTCAAACTAAATTGTTTTGACCGGCTGCTTGTGGTGTTAAGGTAAAATTGTACTGAATGCCCATGTGACAGTCCGCTAGTACAAGTTGACCGTTTTCCATTACTCTGTACAGAGGCCATTCGTTCCATATAGGCCTACTAACCCCGATATCCCTCGATAACCCTAACCGTTACTAATCATATGGGACCCCAGGCTTCCATTCCTGGGAATACCATTACTGACACAATGGAATTGGTGAAAGAGGTCGATCTTATTTTGGACAACCCATCTCACCAGGTTGTCTGGATAAAAAAATTCACCAAACTGATGTTTCATTTATCCCGGTCATAGCCACTGCTGTTTAGCAAAGTTACGTCTTAAAACTATTCAAGCTAGAGAAATGTGGATTTTGACAACTCTATATGTATTTAACGTTGCATTGCATTTTTCGGGACCATTGAATTTTTTTTACCGTCACAAATTAACAAATCTGTCAAAGAGAGAAAAGACGCCCCCAAAATTATTTCCTCTATTTCATTGCACCATAGAAAACAATTTGCCGGACATACGTGAGTGTAATTTTCCTGTTTGTGACACCGCCCAAGATCATAACGTATCACTTTACCGTGTGTTATAAGAAACTTTTAGCAGAAAGAAATACCTCACTTTAACCAAATAGGAAAACAAGAGGCTAAATATTATTTACAAGTATTTTACCTTCATTTTAGGTAAGGCATTTTGTCTCTTAACTCGTCTGGTCATAATTATAAGCTATTGTCATAATTCACCATGAGCTATACATAGGTTTATGTAATGTAATGTAATAAAGTATAGAGAGACAAACGATGAGTTTGTTTTGCCGTTGGCACTGTATATCCTGGGACCTTATGGACGACGTTGGAACACGAGTTTTTACTTTGCATTATACACGTGTTCATGAATAAATAATTATTCTGCACTCAGTATTATCAAATAACTTAACACCCCAAAAAATGAATTGAGAAATGTATTGAATAGTATTTATGTGCGCGTACATGTTACGTTCATAACTGACATGACTACAAGAAAATTAACAAGACCAAGTGTCAGGTAAGGCTCGACAGGGAATTGACCCAGGGAGATTTGATGAGATTATTGCAGTTTGAAAACCCTTAACACCTTCCACTGTCTGGAAGGTTAGCGAGTGAACATGCAAAAAGATCATCGTGTGAGAATTATAGATTTGCCAGGGTCAGGAAATTCACGCACTAATGTGCTTTGCAATATCTTTTTCTTATCCTATTCCTGATTGCTTTTAAAAGGACCGTTTTAAAATTCTTTAATCAATCCATGGAGAAGTAAGCATTCTAGATCATTTTACGTTTTGTACATTTAATGAATTGGTCACCATCCATCCACCCACCCACCCGCAAAAATAATAAATAAATAAATAAATAAGTGAACAGAATAAAACAGGTTTTAAAAAAGCTTTGAAGAAGAGCAAAGGTTCACCATAAATATTTATTTTCAGATGAAACACCTTGCCTATCTTATTCTTGGGTACTGCTTGCTTGACGCACAACTCTGCCGAGCACAGATGACGGCAAAGGAAGAGATTACAAACGCATTTAGCACCGAGGAGAGTATAATAACATCAACGGGGGAAAGCGTGACGATGTCTGAAGAGATAAATACCGATAATGATGACTTAAATACAGAGAAAAATCCGGTACCGTTATCAACGGAGGTAGAAAAGGGCACACGTTTATATAAAATTGATGAGTTATCTGTGACAAAAACAACGTTGGTAACCAACGAAGGCACCACATCCTTGATCAATTCGGGCGGCGGCTCAGTTACAAATGTGACAATTAACAATGATGGAGAGTTAAATAGCAGCACAATGGAATCTGGAGGGGAACCTGTCACATCTAGCACAATCAGCCTTGACGGTGCGGTAATCTCAACCAACACAATTGGTTTTCATGATGGGGAAATGTCGACAACAACGCAATCTGAAACGGACGGAGTAGGCGCAGGTCAGTTCAAACCAACTGTACCACCCACAGCAAAACAACAAGATTCAGAAATCACTGTTACAGAAGATAATGCATTAACATTGCTTCCTACTGCTGATTTACAAACGTCTGCGTTAAAAACTTCATCTGTATCGAGAACAGAGGCAGAAACTTCTGCTGGAAACACGCCTACAAATAATGAGCTTCAAACAGCTGTCGGAGGAACATCAGATCCAGACGAGACATCCCCGTCCGATGACTGGACGACGACGAGATATTCGCCAAGTAGCTCTATCTCTGCCACAGGTTTCACTGACCAAAACGACGCTTCTCCGTCAGGCTCCGCGGACAGCGGCACCGCAGCATACGTAAACAGCGTAACGAGCGGCACGGCGGGTCTGTCCACTGCCAGCAATGGCGTGATAACAACGGGAAGGAATGACGCCGAACAAACAACGGAGCAGTACAGTACATATCGCCAAATGGAAACTACTGGTATTTCTTTAACCACCACAGCCGACGCACATCAATCCCATGATCAATCCCACTCAACTGAGACTAACGAGTTTTTCAGCCAGGGCAGTATTTCTACAAAGTATGCCAGCGGCTCTACAGCCTTAAGTACGTTTACAGAGGGACCGGGAGACTCCACAGTAGAAGAGGGGTTAACTTCCATCTTACCCAGCAGCTTGACATCACCACAGCAGACGTCACCAGTGACGTCACCACAACAGACGTCACAAGTAACGTCACCACGGCAGACGACAGCAGTGACGCCACCACAGCAGACGACAGCAGTGACGTCAACACAGCAGGCAACAGAAGTGACGTCAGCACAGCAGACGACAGCAGTGACGTCACCACAGCAGACGACAGCAGCGGGCCAAGGTACGTCGGTGTAATCTTAGGGTATATTGTGACTTAAAATTTGCCTTAGCTTTGCCTGCAATTTGACGATGCCATTAATGTGTTTTGGTTTATGCAATTGTTTTAACAACTGTTCAGTCGTTATTCGTTATTCATGATCAGAAACATAAACTGCCCTATCCAGACCCCCCTCCAAAAAAAAAAAAAAAAAAAAGAAAGAAAGAAAGAAAAAAAGAAAAATCAAAAATCCGGTTATTACCTTTGCTCACGTTGCAGTCTAAAATTCGTGGCAGCATACAGTATTATAGCTCTCTCTTTTTCTTCTTCTGATAATCTATCAGGTTACTTCGACCACTACCTGAAATTGTAGTGCTTTTTCATTTAAATTTTGTCAAAACTAGTCTCTATACTTTTACATTCCACGTATAGGCCTCACCAGTACAGACTACCCTAATATCACTGACGATGATGTCACTACAAAAAGTTCCACGACCATCGGGTCTGAGACGTTAACGACTGCGGACACAGTGACACCTGACACCGCGGGGTCAAAGGTGAAAGGTTTGACGACAGATTCAAGCTCCACGCTGTACACTACGGATGGAAGGACATATAAACGTGATTTAACTACGGAAATTGTAAACATAACAGCAGGTTAGACAATGGATAGAGTGATACAAACTCACGATAAAACGTATAAAGCGTTGAAAATATTAATTTGTGCCTGTTTATCTATTTTTGTGGTTGTTCTATTTATTCACTTGCTTGTTGGTACATGAGCTTTTTCTTCTATTCACCAATGCGTTTTTTACTAATTAACATATTCAACCATTCGTAAATCTATTTAGATTTTCATACTTAATTTAAAGAGAGCATTTTCTTTCAGTGGAAGGAAGCTTCAATATCAGCACCGTACCAGTAGATGTAACGACGGATGTAATTCCAACAACGATAGGTACGAATTCTCATTTTCCTCAACTATATTTTTTGCGATTTTCGAAATATATTAGTATGCTACTAAAATGATAGATACCATGCAAATTCTTTTCTATGATATTGATTAAACTATAAAGAGAAGAAACAAAATAACAAACAAAAGCAAAGAAAAACAAAAGAAAAGCATTTATTAACAAATTATAGATTACTTACATGGGAAGCCAAATGCAACTTTAAAAATTGACTTGCTTTGATTAAACAGAGATTAATGAGTGTGACAGTTCCCCGTGCGACAATAACGGCACGTGTATAGACGACGCTGCTAACTTCACGTGCATGTGTGTTGACGGCTATGAGGGCATCACGTGCGCACATGGTATGTATTTTTTTTTTTTACATATTATTGACATGATTCGTGACTAGGTTTTGGAGTGTTAAAATTCTTTATGGCGCCGTCGCCGTAGTTAGGTATGCACGCAAATGGACCATGAAAGGGTGTTTTGAACTAGGCATCGATGCTAACAGTACGTGTTTTACATGTAGGTGATTTGCAACAGAAAAAATGCGTGCATTTCATTGGTATCAATTTTGAATTATTTTCGGAAAGGATTAAGTACATGATCCAGTGGATCGTATGTTTGACTCCAGACAGTTAAATCCGTTTTTGGAACTCTCATTTTCCTTTTCTATGTGTTCAATTGACAATAGTAAGAAAAGAAACATAAATACGCGCACTAGACACCCATAATTTTGTCGAGATTCCATCGCGAGACATCTGTTGGGTATTCCTTTCATAGGCCTACTACACGTAGCTCATTCAAGCCAATTCTATATAATAATAATAATAATAATAATAATAATAATAATAATAATAATAATAATAATAACTAGACTGCAACTGGCTAAAGCCAGTGGCGGAGGATTCCCCTGCAAATAGGCGTGGAAATGCTCTTACAAGGTCATGTGAAGGTCATAAGTTAAATTTGACCCCATATTCTGAAAGAGCATGTGCGAATTGGGGGGGGGGGGGGGCAACAAAACATCACTTTTAGCCCACTTCAATATTTCTCCATTAAATAGCCGAATGACCTTGAAAATGAGGGTCAAGGTCAAATTTGACATTTGATTCAGAGGTTTTGGGTATATGTTTGGGGTAGTTTACTATAGCATGCCATGACCAAAAACCAGTGTTTCATGGAGAAATTGCCAAACTCAAGATTTCTGCAATGTCATAAATATTAAAAAATATATATTAAAAAAAGTAATTAGGCAGTTGCTACCATAGTATGGCTAACCTTAGATAAATATATAGGGCATCATTTGCCACTATGATCGGGGCTCTGGGCCTTCCGGTTTTTGAGATCTCGGAAACAAACCTTTTTTTAGCCCGTTTGGCCATTAGCGACCTTGACCTTGACCTACTTGCATAAAAGTAGGTCATTATCTGTAGATTTGTCTCAGTATTATTGGCCATAAGCCCCTTAGCCATATGGCTTATACTTTAGGCCTAATGGCAATTTCAAATTTTACAAATTTTGCCTTTAAAAGCTCCTGTGACCTTGAAAAGTAGGTCAAGGTCACTGAAACTGGGTCTATGGCATATTCTTACCACAGGCTACCTATGTAAATTATTTCAGATTTTTTGCGAAAAAAAACGTGCGGAAAGAATAACTATAATAATAATACTACCAAAAACAATAGCATTCCCCTATGGGGAATCCTAATAATAATAGTAAAGAGAAAAAAGTCTGCGAAGATATTCCTTTGTTTTTTCACATCAGTAAATTGGGTATAACTTAATTTACTCTCTCAAGTTTCCAATAATTATACCAGTTAACTGTTATAATTACTGCCTCTCCTTCATAGTCATTTTGGAGAGGAATTGAATGATTAAATTTAAAAAGATAAATTTAATAATTTACAACTTTTCAGATATTAACGAATGCGAGCGTTTTGCCCCATGTGACAACGGCGCCACGTGCATAGAAGGTGTAAACAACTACACGTGTCTCTGCTCTTTAGGATATGAAGGTAGAAACTGCTCAAACGGTAAGTTTTTAATGTCGTGTTTGTGTTGGGGTTGTGTGCTTTCATGCTTTTATAAAAATTATAAGGAGTAGCATATCTATTCCATTTACTCGTCAAGAGCCATTTTAATCAACTGAAGTGATCCGGCATCGGTAAGTAGCTTGTTTAAAGTCTCGACTAGTTTCTGCTAAGGTAAACAGTAAAACAGTAGAGAGAACCTAAGCTAGATTTTGAGTAGTAAGACTCTTTCCATACAACTTTTGAATGAAAAATGAATTTTTTATGTACAGACACAGATGTGTCTGTACATATAGCCATCATCTGCGTCTGTCGTCGCCGTCGTCGTCGCCGTGCACTTTTACCGATAACACGATAAGTGGAAAACCATTTTACCTTTTGACTTGAAACTTGCAGAACTGATGAATATTCATAATACGCAGGTCTAGTTCGAAAATCAGCATGATCGGGTCACTTTTAGGGAATTTATGCTGTTTTTTCACTTTTTTCAGCATATATGCAGCACCGATAACACGATAAGTGGAAAACCATTTTACCTTTTGACTTGAAACTTACAGAACTGATGAATATTCATAATACGCAGGTCAAGTTCGAAAATCAGCATGATCAGGTCACTTTTAGGTAATTTATGCTGTTTTTTCACTTTTTTCAGCATATATGCAGCACCGATAACACGATAAGTGGAAAACCATTTTACCTTTTGACTTGAAACTTACAGAACTGATGAATATTCATAATACGCAGGTCAAGTTCGAAAATCAGCATGATTGGGCTATTTTGAGGGAATTTATGCTGTTTTTTCACTATTTTCAATATAAATGCAACACTGATAACACAATATAAGAAAAACGGATTGGCCAATTGTAATTATACTCACAGGAGTGGTCAATCTTACTAAAACGCAGGTTGAGTTCGAAAATCAGCATAATCGGGCCATTATTTTAGAAGTTATACTGTTTTTTTTTCACATTTCCTCAGATTCAATTCTTAAGCATGTTAACAGTCTCATTATTTAACTAATAAGATGCCTAAAAGTGTTTGTTTGATATTTCCTGCATCTTTACAACATTGTTAGTTGATTATGTAAAAAACATGGTAAACTTGTTATCATGTATTGTGTAATAAAGTGTCAAAAATGGAAATAAACTCATATCATTGCAGTTTGTCAGATTCAATCATCCACTATGTTCAGAATCTCAGAATGGAGGAAATTGGACATTTAACACTGTTCTATTGATACTTTTCCCATCTCATCAATTTTTTTAGTTGGTCATATAAAAATGGCAGTAAAATGTTTATTTTCTTTTATGTTAAAAAAAGTGTTAAAAATGGAAATAAACCCATTTCAGAACAGTGCCGTCTTGTTTACATTTTGGCATTTTCAAGGCGTGACTTTGAAGTTCCATGGGCCTGAAGACCTTTGCTAGTCACATTTTCTGAATATCTGTGATACAAATATTTTATAATTAAAAATTGATGGTCATTAAGCTGTTAAACATTATGTAATATTGCATCAAAATTTGAAGAAACCCCTATTTTGGGCACTGCTTCCATGATGACCATTTAAGGAAAATCATGTCACTTACTGTTCTCAAACTTACAGGAAAGAAACATGGGACTAAAATACAGCTTCAGTGGGCAATGCAGTCTTTTTTTTTTTTTTTTTTTTTTTGGCAGTTAAACAGTTTTTTGTGAAAATTTAATTTTTCGCATATTGGCATTTTCAAGGTGTGACTTTAAAGTTCCATGATCTTGAAGACTTTTGCTTGTCACATTTTCTGAATGTCCTTGTTACTAATATTTTATTAATAACATTTGATTGTCATTATGCTGTTAAACATTATTTAATGTTGTATCAAAATTTGAAGAAACCCCTATTTTGGGCACTGCTCCTATGATGACCATTTAAGGGAAATCATGTCACTTACTGTTCTCAAACTTATAGGAAAGAAACATGGGACTAAAATACAGCTTCAATAGGCAACGCAGTCTGTTTGGTAAATTTTTCTGGCAATTTAACAGTTTTTTTGTGAAAATTTAATTTTTCACTTATTTGCATCTTTATTTTCTGTTCTTTGTCTGTACATTTGACAGCTTTGCTGCCTTGTTTTGTCTACAAGACAAAAAAAAAAAAAAAAAAAAAACAAAACAGAGGAAAGTTAAATCTTTACACTCACCAATCACTTGTTCCAGATATAGACGACTGTAGTTCCGCACCCTGTGGAAATGGTTCCACCTGTATTGATGGTCTCAATAACTACACGTGTATCTGCAGGCCAGGGTACTCAGGGAGCAACTGCACAATAGGTACAGTAGGTTATGAGCATAGCCTGTGACACTCAGGCCCCCTTGCCAGTAAACCGTAGTCATTGCAGACAGTTAAACAAGTTACAGGCCCCTGTTTCTACTTTTGTTCAGCAGATTCTTAGCTAATGGGCCAGTAGGCTACAACTTTTTTTACACTGAGGTAATGATATCATCTAGCAGCCTGCTGATATAAGTCTTGATAAGTTCATCCCAAAATGAGTAAAAGCATGGCTTACAGTTCTCTGTAATGGGAACAAATACAGATGGACATAGGGTAGTAATACTATAGTCTGGCATAATATAAAATGAAATACTTTTGGTAGTGGCTTTTGGTATATGCAGTTTCTTTAAAAGTGTTTTTGGGAATCGTGTGGTCATTCTGGCAAATTACTGATTGCTGTTATTTTATTCAGGTATAATTATAACAATTGAGAAAAATGAGCGTGTTAAGCAACAAGAGTCACATCTTTCATTTATGTTTCAGATGTAGACGAATGTGCAAGTTCTCCATGTTCCAATGGCACTGAACAGTGTATTGATCTGGAAAATGGCTTTGTCTGTGAATGCTCCCCAGGGTATTCAGGGGTTTTCTGTGAAATAGGTAAGAGAACAGAAGTGATGGATGATTTCCCCTTTTACTTTGCAAAAATACAGGAAAACATAGCTATAGAAATTGTGATCAGGTACAGTTTTCTATTAAAATTTTTTATAGTTATCTATGTAACAATATACAGTAATCCACAGGGTATATGGAATGGGCTGACATCATTTTGTACAGGCACTGTGTTCTTTTTATCAAGAGTGGCTGCCTTTAACATGCATGTTACAGATATTAGTGACAGAATTTAAGTTGTGATGGCTTGCTGGACTAAACTTTAAAGACATGCACCTTGGATACAAACTGCACTGAATTTTCAGATATAAACGAGTGTTCATCGTCCCCATGTCTTAATGGAGGGACATGCAAGGACGAGGTGAACAAGTTTACCTGTGAGTGCCTGCCAGGATATGCTGGGAGGAGGTGTGAGATAGGTAAGTTGACCTGTGTGTGCCTGCGAGGGTATGTGATATTGTCAAAAACAAATCACATGACATAGTCATCATTATGCTGATAATAATAATAAAGCTGCATTTTGTTTTTTTATGTGTGCATTCTTTAGTAACCTGCAAATTAATTCCATTTGTACAGATATTCTTATTGTATTGACATTTTTCCTTAAAAATGTAAAATCTCAAGTAAATTATGTTAAAAATTATTAATTAACAAATGGGGTTTTACAAAGTGTATTATTACAATGATATATTGCAGATATAGATGAGTGTTACTGGACCCAGTGTGAGAACAATGGCACTTGTACGGACTTCATCAATGGATACCAGTGTTACTGTATTCCTTATACTACTGGGAGGCATTGTCAATACAGTATGTAAAATGAAATCTCTCTCTTTCTCTCTCTTTCTTTCTTTGTGCTTGTATGCCTTAATGCAAATAGCTGATGTTGAAAATATCTAGCCACAGTTCAGGGCACATGACATTACTGATATGTTTTATATTTTTTAATTTTTGCATGATATCAAGAAAGTGCAGGGAAAAATAAATTTAATTTTTATATGGCATCTGTTAAGCTAGTTGTACCACCAGCGTAGGTTGGCAGTACCCATGGTTTTAGTCTGACCCGTCTCATTAATGCCCCAAAAGATCACCTAAATTTTTTCCTTTAAGGACTGCCATATTATACAGAATGGAGCTCCTGGGGTGAGTGTTCCCAGCCGTGTGGTAGGGCCTTTCACTTAAGAAACAGGCTCTGTATTGATGTCACAGGGTCACCCAGAGGTCATGAATGTCAAGGTCAAGGTCAGGGTGACCCAGAAGAATTCAAAGATTGTTATAATCTAACAGAGTGCATCAGTAAGTTAAAATTTATGTATGATTTATTTTCTTTGTGTAGATAAAATATGTGAAATATCATTTGGATCAGTAAAAATTGCACTTATTGATTTGCATTTCATAATTTGTAGATGTATGAATTTATGTTTTTTGTTAAGTGAAAATAAATTTCATATTTTTTCTTTATTTTCATTAAAGCCTTTTCTTTTTCTTTTTATTCATAATATGTAATATTCATTTTTGCAGTGGCTCAAATCTACAGATTCACATAACTTAGTGATATGGTATGTGAACAGAAATAATTTATATCACGCTTCATCAGCTGTTTCACTATTAATTTTAGTTCATCCATTTTTTTTTTTTTACACTTTTATACAGCTTTTAGTCAACAATTTTTCTCTTGGTCAATTTGACTATCCCCAGTTAGCAATGTCAGACTGTTTAAGTGATGTGACAGTTTTATAAGTTATAGG
The DNA here is from genome assembly GCF_051362555.1 of Lingula anatina. Taxonomy (NCBI): domain Eukaryota; kingdom Metazoa; phylum Brachiopoda; class Lingulata; order Lingulida; family Lingulidae; genus Lingula; species Lingula anatina. The sequence goes on along the minus strand of NC_141772.1, from coordinate 11,279,855 downwards.
CTTTAACACATAGGCTGTATTCCCAGAGCTTTTAGATCGATCTATCCCCGCGGGGAGTCTCACTAGATTACTGTCAGATAATGCGGCTTAAATGTCCATCCCACCTACTGCAAGCAGTAAGGGGGTAATTAACTTTCGTGTCTGCTCGGCTGACAGCTATTTAGCGTGAACCCCCCAGGGAGTTAGGTCGATCTAAAGTAGATCGATCTAATCTCTGGAAATGGGGTCATAGAGTAGCAGGTGATTATAATAACCTCTTTTATATCTCTGTCAGAAAGCATCACTTCATGCTGTTAATGTATTTTTAGCACCTAGAGACCCCTGCCAGGACCCCTGGGGAGACCCCTGCAATCCAGATGGTAGGGGTCTACACGAGTGCCGCAGTGGGCCAGGGGGAGTGTACAACTGTATGTGTGCCCCAGGCTACCACCCTGAGAACAACAGGACATTGTGTGTTGGTAAAGTATGGCAGTGTCTGTATATTCTCTGTACAATTATCTCTGAAACTCAGGGTATATACTAGTAGCCCATAATTAACACAGAAACAGAATGGTTTCCTACATTGGGTAGAATTTCAGTAATTTGACAGAGTATTGTATAATTCATTACATGCTTTGGGAGGACCATGTTTTTGTTGTTGGAAATGGATAGAGAAGTTTGTTTTGTGGTTTTTGCATGTATTTAGAGAATGATATCTTACTTGGTAATTTGTTGGAAGAAAAATCTTATGTTATTTTTAAGTAGGGTAAAAGTCAGAACTTAGTTTTAATTTTAAAAACTTTGAATAAATGAACTGTTTCTAATTTCATTTATTGGCATTAACATTTTTTGCTTTAAATAAAGAAAATAAAGATAGGTACTTGTGCTACTATTTAAAAGTCTACAGGTTCCATACACTCATTAGCTAGCTATGCAACATGCATTTTGATCATGAGACTATTTTGATTGCTACCACTTGACAGACCAGTAGCTTTTTAAAACAAGAATGGACTTAATGATTTGAAAATAAATTTATTTTCAAAAAAAGAGTTGTTATGGTCATGCTTTTCACAGTGTTCCCATCTCTGTTCCAGATGACAATGAGTGTTTGTTTGGAGCCAACGAGTGTTTGGACAACCTGACTGGCAGTCTGCATCCAGGAGTGAAGGGCTGCGTTAATGTTGATGGGGGGTACATCTGCCAGTGTCACAGGGGGTTTAAGTATGTCAATGGAAGTCTACACCACTGTGAGGGTAGGTGTCACCAAGTAAGGGTGGGTCCATAATGTAACTATCATACTACCTAGGTCAAACTAACTCTGAATACAATCATATTGACATATTGAGATTAGCATACCTCCACCTGGCGTCGAGTAGAATTCAGAAAAGCTTGTGATTATTCGAATTAATTGGAAAACAAGAGGTGGTGCATTAGTCTGATTGCATTCAGCCAGAGTCCCCGTGTAGTTTGTTTGAACTACCTAGTACAATAGATTTATTGTGGAGTTTGGGTGAAATAATTATCATTAGTACTTAATTTGATTTTAATGCACAGTATTCCTGAAAAAAAAAAAAAAAAAAAAAAAAACGTGCCTGGATGTTTTTCTCTGATTTAAGAAAAATGTATGAATTTTGTTTTAGTATGGTAATAATACTTAGAAACAAAGATTTGAACGCTTTGAGGAGCTCTTCATGCAAAAAAGTATGGCGCTTGTGAGTTGCTGCAAATGATAAACATTTTTATATACACTTGTTTCTGAAGCAAAGTAGATGTACAGAATTTGGGTAACTTTTTTTATTTGTTCATTTAATCTTAAGAATCCTCTTCTTCAGATGTCAATGAGTGTGAAGAAAACATGACAGATTGTGGTCCTGCAGAAAAAGCCGTCTGCACAAACACTGTTGGGGGCTTCCAGTGCAGCTGCAGGGACGGTTATGAGGGGGATGGAAAGACATGCTTAGGTCAATTTATGTCAACGTAACTTTTTTGTTCAAAGTTTAAACTGTATAACATATCTTGAGGATTATATGAAAAATAACTTAAATTTGAAAGAAAACTTTGGAAAAGTATTTCAACTAAAAAGATAATGTTTTAGTGTTGATTATAATTACTACATAAATTTTAAACTGGAGAGGCCCATTGTCTCCCAGCTGTAAATTTCTGTTTTTTATATCCACTTTCCATTTAGTCATATCATCATCAAGTTGAGGGTTCCCAAGCTATCAAAGTGGCAACTTGTTACTGATTGCATTAAGGGAACTTATCAATAATATTTATAATTTAATTTTTTTTCTAGAAAAGCGGTTCAGATTTCCCTCATTCTCCACACACACAAAGCTGATGTCATCAGAGCAGTACTCCCCATTTCTGTTCCCGACATATTCCATACCACTGAATGAGAACTTCTTCCCTTCTCTGTATGTAAGTAGCTTCATTTAGTTCATTTAGTTCATATCTCTAAGGAAAGTTAAGATTTTAGCAAATGCAGGTAGTGTGCGTGTTGGAACAGTGTTTGATATGGAGGCTGTGCAACCCTAACTTTGTATATTAACAACCTTAAAGCTATTTTAATGGGTTCAAAAGTTCATTAAAAATTATGGCCCTGATTTCAGCTTTAGTGACTAGATTTGCTGGTTATTGATTATGCTGTCCACATTTAGAAAAATAAGAAAAGAAATGTTTTATATTTAATTTCCAGTGAACTTATGAATGATACATATTTTACACAGATTTACTCCAAATATTAATCTTAATGAATTATTTTCATCAAAAAATCAGAGTGCAGTATTGATTGTTGATGTCTTTACATTTTGAAACTTACAGTTTACAAAGGGAGGCCTCATACTATTCAGCCGCCTGAACAAAACCACCGCCAACTTCAGCAGAGGACACACATTCCGCCATCCCTATGGAGACAGCCAGAGTCTGGACGACTTCAACTTTCATCCTGTTTACCACGAGGGGGCGCTGGTAGCACCTTATTGGGCTAGTGCTGTAGATACAAGTGATAAGGTACTGGCACTTGTGCAGCTAGCAATCTTGGAGGTTAAATTCTTTAAATTTGGTCTAGAATGGAGTTTGGTTGTTGGAATAAGAATTCATATATGTGCATTATGTACAATCAGCTGAAAAAGTTGTGAAATCAACCATAAGATTTTTGTCTGATAAATCTGATATATCAAAATACGAAATCATGCTTTTAATCAATAACACTTAAATTGTGATTTACTTCACATTGAATAAAGGTTTGTATTCAGACTAAAATATTCACCATTATCTGCCACATTTGAAATAATTGCAGCCGTTCATCGAATATTTCTTCCAGTTCCTTGATCGTGGCGTGTATTACACCACTTTTGAAAGAGGCCAGTCACCAGAGGCTGCCACTGCTCTGGATACTGTCCGTAACATTGGCTCTGGATTACTTCATCAGGTGAATGTCAGCGACTTTGAGCCTGTCTGGATGTTGGTGGTCACATGGAACAAGATGGGTTATCCAGCTGTTGACAAGAATCCAGATAACATTAACAAAGTAATTATCTTTGGAAAGTTGATACTTCAGTTGTGTTTATGAGTTTAAGTGTGCTAAAATGAATATGTGAAAAATGTCAGTAATTTATTTGAAGAATTTAAATGTTCTGTTATAAAAGTAAGAACTATGAGGTTGTATTATATTGTCTTTTGAATGTTAATTCAAAGTGTTTAATTTATGATGATTTAAACTTTGTGAAAGACATACATCTCCATTTTAATGATGCGTAAAAATGAATTAAAATGAAAAACCCTGGAATTAGTGTACAGATTGCACTTTTTTTTCCTGTCCAGAGACTTGTTTGCAGTAACATGGTATTCTACAAAAGTGTTCCTTGTTTTTTTTTATTTCAGAGTTATGGCTTATAAAATATGGAATTAACTATTTAAATTGTATCTTGCAGACCATTACTTACCAGACAGTGCTGGCCACAGATTTCCTGACAACAGTAGTGGAGACAATATATGCAGATGGGGGTATGAACTGGAACATCATGTTAGACACCCGCACACAACCAACTTACCCAGTCAGGGTGGGATACGCCATCAGGAATAAGAAGGTCAAGTTTGGAGAGACACCTGTGCCTGGTAATTATAAGAGACTGGAGAGTTGGGGGTGGTGGGGGGGGGGGAAGTCTGGTTATGAGTAAAGTGAAGTTTTGAAATGTTCTAGAGTTACCAGTAAATTGAAATTGAAAATTGACACTTCAGACTCTTATGACTAATTAGAGATTTTTAATTTCTGTTTTAAAAAGAAAATAAAATGCACCACTCTGTGATGTACTTCTTACTTCATAGTATAGTCCACTGTAGAATAAATATAGGCACGATGTCACTTTTCATAAAGACATGAAACTTGCATATTTCCCAGTCCATTACTAGATAAATAGAATTTAAAATAAAACGAAATATTATGTATTTTTTCAGGTTCTAGAACAACTTATGAGTACGATTATTCGTGGTTTACCATACGCACTGCACGGGACATCAAGTTAACGCCACGCATTGAGCGCATGGACCAGCAAATACAAGATGGTGCCAAATCACCTGGTCATTTCACATGGGTGCTTAGCACCCCAGGTAAAAATTTCACCCATCCCGGATTGTATTGTGAACGCTGGATCGAAGCTGACAAAAAGTTAGATGCACTGTGGGGCGGACAGGTGAACTACAATGATGCAAAAATATGTCCTTGCTCCTTACAACAGCTCCATAGGGTTCCTAAAGCCGTGCCTGTTTTTCTAGACGACCCCCGCATTCCTCCCCACATCGTCTGCTATAGGAAGGACATCCACGAAGAGGAAAGCTCCTCAGTGACTACACCCCGGTGTTGTTATTACCAAGATGGCGGGGCTCTCGTGGTTAACCATGCTGATGTTAAAGGTGCCAATACATTTATGAGGCATACACTGGAGGCTGATCTCACTGACTCAGTCTACGATTTTTGTTGTGATGTTAATAACATTGCACTTGGAGCCTCATTGTCTTGGCAGTGTGACAAATTTCTGGCTAGACGTCCTATTTCTAGCTGTGAAGCTTTTAAAGCTTATTATGCTGGTGAGTTCGTCTAATAATGGTATTAGTTAAAATGTTTATTTTCCATTTGGTACTTTGTATAAGACCTTGTTGTGGATGGCTGTTTATAAGGATTAAGATGATATCATTTGTTTCATGTTTTCTAAACTTGATTGGCTTAATACAATTGTCATATCTAAAATAGTTGCTGTATTTACAGAAAGTGATGCACCTGTTTATTTAGCTAACAGAATATTCTTTTTTTACAATTATGGAAGCACTAACATTGGTTAGTTATATGAAAAAGTAAGATGGTGAACATTTAGGGCTTATATTTATATTCAGGCAATTATCCACCATTTGGACAAACTAATGATTCAGACATCATACTGAACATTAAACTCGGAGAATCGTATCCCAACCTAACCACAGTGGAAGCATCAGACAGAGAGGGAGACAGGATCAGATTCCACCTCCGAGCAGACGCCCCCAAGGAAGCAAGGATAGATGGCAGCACGGGTCTGCTGGCTTGGTTTAATGTGACAGATGTCCGGCCTACCATCATTCCCTCTATGATTGTGATAGTGTCTGATGGCATGGACCAGTCTGTCTGGAGGGCAAAGATTAGTTTCTGTAAATGTGAGGTAAAGGTGGATAAATTTTGATTTTATCAAACTGTTTCTTTATTTACATCTATTTGCTTGCTTGGAGATTCTGATGTGTTTGCAATAATGTTTTGAATTGAGATTTGACAGCAGGATTCTATATGCCAGTAAGGTTACGTAGTTTGTACAGGCAGAGCATTAGGAATTAGATTGAGAAATAATAAATTTTGAGGTTCTGTAGAATGCCATAATGTACTATATGAGACATAATAATGACTTTTGAATGAAAGTTAAATCAAAACAGCGGACAGCCAACTAGTTAAGAGCTGGTAAATTTATTGGTGAGAAATTGAAAATTTTCCTTTTTTGTTTACTCAAAGGTAGACATAAAAATGACATTGTATGTGTATTTTCATCACTAACATGAGTAATCTTCTTTACTTTAGAACAATGGTACCTGTGTGTTTCATGAAGAGCAAATGAGCTCCTTTGCCTTTGCTTACTGTATGTGCCAGGATGGATATGGAGGACAATTCTGCGAGGAAGATATTGATGGTTGTGCAGACAACCCTTGTTATTTTGGTGTCGTCTGCCATGATGTTCCAGCTTCAGATCTCCTTTACAACCCCCTTGGTTACAGGTGTGGAGCGTGCCCCTTTGGTTTGATTGGGAATGGCCAAACCTGTGTTGGTAATTATTCTGATGTGCCAAAAAGGTGTTTTCCCTAAAAGTCAATTGCTTGTATATTGCTAAGAAATTATATAAATGCTCTTTGAAAATACTGACTTCAAAGCAAACAGGTGCTCAAAAATGTTTTTGTAATTCGTTTTTTGGATTGTCACAGACTTGTTTGTTTGAAACCATGTCCTAGTGAGCTTAAGGTATTGAAATCAGCTTGATTCTGTTTTATGACTCTCACATCATCTCCGTATCTTTTTATTTTTGCTTTTATAGATTTAGATGAGTGCCAAACAGAAAATGCCTGCCAGCAAGGTTGTAGAAATTTAGCAGGGGAGTCACACTACGAATGCTTTTGTTTTGAGGGTTATGCCTTAGGAGCAGATGGCTTCTCTTGTGTAGGTATGTCCCTCTTTTTCTGGGGTAAAACTGTCTGCACACTGTTGCTGACAAGCAGAGTGAACATTTTATTTTGTAAAGAGATGGTAGCATTTTATTATTGTAAAATATGACACTTTGTCTTGTTTCCCATTCTTTATTTGCACATTTATAATTATGATAAAAATTATAATTAAGCTGACTTATTTTAGACATAAATGAATGCAGCCGTGGCCTTCACACGTGTGATCTCAGCACCACCTATTGTGCAAACAGGAATGGTTCCTATGACTGCACTTGTCTCCATGGTTACACAGCAGGGGACATGGAGGAGGAGTGTGTTGGTAAGGTGAAAGATGAAGACTAATAACTCCAGACACATTCTCATCTTGGGCATCTAGTCTTTTTTTTTTCAATGATGGCATTGAATTATTGCTGAATTATTGCTGCAAGCTGTTGGTTACTTCTATTTTGTAAGATTTTGATATAATTATCCCAGTTTTGAAAAGACATTTCGATCATTTTTGTTATTTGTTTGTACTATTGTTTCTTTTCATTGATTAATCTCCTTTTTTGAAAAAAAAAATGAATGAACAAATTTTCCAGATCAAAATGAATGTCTCCTTGGCAACAGTTACCATGGCAGCAACACTAGCAGTTTGTGCCCTGAACACTCGTACTGTGTCAACACTAGAGGGAGCTATGTGTGCCGCTGTTACTATGGTTACAGAATGAATAAAGTTAAGGGAGAATGTGAAGGTATAGTAATGAAAAAGCTGTTTTGAGAAAATGAAATGATAGAATCTGGCATCTGTTTTTTTTTTTTATATATTTTTTTGTTCAATTGATTATAACATCATTATTGATTCATAACATTAATGGGCTCATAAAAAGTAGCATAGTTTGTGGCAAATTTGCACTACTGTCTGGGGTAGTGCTAGCAATCTTTTTTGCTTAGCCAAATCACAACTTTTTTGTCAATTTGTTATCCAAATGGTTATAATTTGACTAAAACAAGTCAAATCAAGCCCTTTTTGTTTAGCCAATTTATGTCAGTTTTAGCATCTGGCTAAATTGGCAAGTGTTAGCACTACCCCAGACTGTAGTCTTTTCATTATGCTTATGGGTATATTCACTGTATAATGTTGCAGAGGTAGATGAGTGTGACATAAACAACAGCTGTCAGCAGACATGTGTGGACCTCATTGGACGATATGAGTGTGCATGTGGGGAAAGCTTCATCCTGGACAATGACACTGTATCATGCCAGCGTAAGTGCACATTGTCATCACTTCTGTAAATGAAATGTTAAAAAATATAACAGTATTTTTCAAACAGTGAGAGGAGTATTTGGTTTTCTCCCTGCTTTTGCACATCCATTGCTCCCATCACTGATTTAGATTTCTGAAATTAAAAGAATATACTGTAATTGCAGTATTTATTGACGATGTATATCTCTTCTCAAATCTCTTTTGCAGCCATATTTGAGTGCGATGAGGAGGAAATTATGAATTGCGATGGAGGAAACCCACGTGCTGTGTGTGCAAAATCTACGTCAAAGTTCGAAACCATTTGCAATTGTCCTAAAGGGTATTCTCTTAATTCAACCAACTTTTGTGTGGGTAAGAGGCTGTCATGGTCCTATTGTTATCGTATTTGAAAATATTTCTTATCTTTTAATGAATGCTACCTGTGTATATGGCAATATGAGTGTGCACCAGGATTTAAAGAAAGTTCTTTTGTATTTGCATTAGGTGCATATGATGTTAAAGGGCCGGTTTTTGAGTTTGCAAAATCAGAATTATATACATGGTCTAAAATTCGAATGGGAAAATTTAGCTGGAAAATAAGAAAATTCAGTGCAGTGTAATATTATAATTAATAATATGTGGTGTATACAACCATTGTCTCCTGATTCAGATGTGGATGAGTGTTCAACCGGTCTCAGTCCATGCCGCAGTGAGATCAGCCGCTGTGTGAACACAGACGGCAGGTTCTACTGCAGTTGTAAGCTGGGCTTTGTGCAGGCACCAGATGGCATAACTTGTGTGGGTTGGTAAAATTTTTAACTTTTAGCTTGTCTCGTAATTCAGTTCTAGTGGATTTCATCTTTGTTACCAAGGTTACATGGTCACATGCACACGTCTCATCCTATCAGAAACAGTTTTACAATTAACAGTCCTGACAACTAAGCCAGGGAACAGAACAGTTTAGTTAAGAAAAAAAATTCCAAAAAAGAAAGAAAGAAAAAAATCTGACATTGTTTTCATGTTACCTATATATATAAAAATAAATTTGCATTGAAAACCAAACCGTCATTTCAGATGAGGATGAGTGTTCCACGGGTCACCACAGCTGTCAGATGATCTGTATTAATGTGGTTGGGAGTTATGAGTGTGCCTGTGAGCTGGGATATATCCTACATGAGGACAGGAGACACTGTATACAGGCCTGTGAGTATGAATACTGGTAAAAATACAGGCTGTGTTGTCCGTGAATAAGTCAGGGTTAGGGGGTTTGTTGTCCTCTTTGAGACGCATCTTAGTTTTTATGGAAAAAGTTGGGAAAATTGTTGAATTTTGTATATGTTAAGAAGCATGGAAAATGTACAGAATGGCTTTCTTCCTTTATATGTACAGCCACTACTGTGACCTGCTTTGAGAATTTTAAATTTGATATTTAGGAATTTTTTGCACCAGATTTTGATGAGTGTTGCTACCCTCTCACCAACAGCTGTGACAGCTGTGTTATATTAATGAAGCAATTTTCTCTCACACTAGATTTTGATGAGTGTTCCTCCCCTCTGACCAATGACTGTGACAAGGTATATGGAGTATGTGTAGACCAGCACCCAGGCTACAGCTGTCACTGCATGGCTGGCTTTACTGGAGATGGTTTTGTATGTTCTGGTAAGGTGCCATGTGAATACTGGATTTTAGTCTGTAAAAGATTGGCTGCTAGTGTGCTTTTAACCACAAATAAACACTCTTCATACTTCTCAATTGAAGAAGCACATTTACCGTATATGCTCATAATAAAAAAAACTTTAAAACTTATAGCATTTAGATTTTCGTCAAATGATGTCTTATTTTGTCATGAATTGTGATATGAACGTCAGGTTTCATGTTATCACCATTTTCAACATTTCCATAACTTAAACTAAGCTTGGTTATTTTTCATTCATCAGTATTAAATCTAAAATGTTTGATTGAAGGCAGTATGAAAATAATGCTTCTCTGGCTGTTTTTCCAGAATTGAATGAGTGCTCCCAGCCTGACTATGGAGGTTGCCATCATCAGTGCCTGAATACTCCATATGGTAACTACACCTGCGTATGCAACACTGGATACATACTGGCAGATGACGGCCATTCCTGTGAAGGTAAGAACACTTAATACCCTGTGGTAACTACACCTGTGAAGGTAAGGACACTTAGTACCATATGGTAACTACACCAGTGAAGGTAATGACATGTGATACCATATGGTAACTACACCTGTGAAGGTAATGACATGTGATACCATATGGTAACTACACCTGTGAAGGTAATGGCATGTGATACCATATGGTAACTACACCTGTGAAGGTCATGGCATGTGATACTATATGGTAACTACACCTGTGAAGGTAATGACACTTGATACCATATGGTAACTACACCTCTGAAGGTAATGACACTTTATTCCATAACAACACCATGATAAGACTACTTGAACTGCCTTTCTCCTGGGAGTTTTTATCAATTCCTGTTTTATTATTTTGGTTATAATAGCTTTCTTTGCATCAATAGCTAGAATAACAGTAAATGGGTTATTACCAGAAAAGAAGTAGAGAGAAAGACACTTATCATCTTAAAAAATAAATATTTATTTTGTCATATTTTAATCTCCAAAACTTTAAGTATCATACATTTTGTTACATCATCCAAGATTTTAAGTGATATTTTTTTCTAAAATTATTGCTTTTTTGTTTCTCATAATTTTGGTAGACGTGGATGAGTGTCAGAGTGAGGCCACACACAGCTGTCTGTCCAGGTGGTATTGTAACAACACCAGAGGGAGCTACCTCTGCTCCTGTCCCACAGACTTCTATCTGGCAGAGGATGGCAAGACCTGTAAACGTAGGAAATCTCATACATGCTTATTGCTCCATTATTCCATTATTAACTTATGATACAAATAATTTTGGAGAAAAATAATTTAGCAAGACTAACAAAATTTTAATTTTTCTGCTTGTAAAATTGTTTCACTACTTTCTGAACTTTTGATAGAGACCGTTTAACAATGGATAGTTTCCATTCAGAACCATGTATTTTTTGACGTAATATTATGGAGCTTTTTGAACTTTTAAAAGCATTTGCTTACATATTTGCATGTAATTTTTATCCAATTTTTCTGTCTGTCCACTTATTATAAACATTAATTTTGATTGATACACCACTGTACATGTAGACTACTACTTCTACTCCTATTTCACTCTTCTCTGATTACAGCCACATTCAAATGTTTTGAGCCCAGAGGTTGTTCTCATTTCTGTGGCTATGTAGCGGGTGCTGACTCTTGCTTTTGTCCTAATGGGTTCACTGTCGATGAAGAATTCGGAGACATTTGTGAAGGTAATGGACAATATCTTTTCATTAACATATTAATAATTTTATTACTCAATGCATGTATGATAATCCAAGACAAACTTAACGTTTACTTCTGTAGCTTTTTTCAATGCACAGGTTAAGACATTTTCTTGTTTTCAGATAGTTTTTGCCTTAATGTGTGTGATAAAAAAGTTTTTAAAAAAATTCTGCATTTTTGTTTCCTTCTGTATTACAGAAAATTTCATCGACATGTACAAACATTAATTCGTATATAAAACCAATGAAAAGATGCTGCATATAGCAATTCATTGGAAAGGATATAAATGTCCTTTGCTAATATTTTAATTTTGATAATTTATAATAAGAGTTTATTCTTTCCAGACATAGATGAGTGTGCCATGCCAAATCTTCACAACTGTGATCCTGAGATGAATGTCGTCTGCGTGAACACTGTGCCAGGATATGAGTGTGCCTGCATCAGCACCCTCTATGTGCAAGTTGGTCCATATAGGTGCATAGGTTAGTTTAGCCTTGAGAAATACAGTACCATATAGAAACAATGAATGGGCTAGAATAAAGGTGCAACGTCATTCCATAATTATGTTGAATTTCAATGTAATTTAATAAATTTACTGTTACAGTATATATAGAGAATGCCTTTCTCTAAATGTGATGATGGACCAGCAAAAAGTTCACTAGGATAGAATACATGTAGATTTAGATAAATTTGTGTATATATTATTTCAACAGGTTGACAATTGTCTAATAAATCTTTATCATAAATGTTATTCTCTCAGTTTGTTATTTCAGATTATGATGAGTGTCAGGCTGGTAACCACACCTGTAGTTTAGCTTCTCACACCGTGTGCCACAACCTGTCTCCAGGCTACCAGTGTGTCTGCCAGCACGGGTACATCCCCATGGGGAAGATATGTGTGGGTGAGGGAAAGGAATGAAGTTAATTTGAACAGATAAAGGAACTTTGGTTGAAGGGCATTTACTTAATTTTGGCTTTATCAAAATTATAATAATGGAATTTCCCAAAAATGGATAGTTGAAATTTTTATTGGTTTTCGTGCTAAAATTGTAAGTGGTACCTTTTAATGTGTTAACTTTTGGACCAGAAAAATGAACTTTGGTTGAAGTGCCCAAACTTTACCTTTAGCCTTAAGAAAAAATAGAATTGAACTTCTAAATAAGGGTTTTTTTAAGGACCAAACAATAATAAATGTAATATACTTTTGAAACAAAAACAGCAAAATTAAACAAATTATGAGGCTTTGTTGGAAATTTTTTAAATACTTCAAAAATTGCCATGTAAATCCAAACCATGTCACTTTATAACTGTACTTCATGATTTCTGATAATTTCAGACTTAAATGAGTGTACTCTGGGCCAGCATGTGTGTGATAAGGCCAAAGGTGTGTGTATTAATACACCTGGTAGTTATAGGTGCCAGTGCCAGGTGGGTTACCATGGGGATGGCATTGTTTGTGAAGGTATGATGAAAAATTTGTTCTATTTGTCTGTATACCACACCAGTATCAGATAATTTGTTTTTTAGAACCAGGAAGATATGAAATTTATTTGCAGTGATTACAACAGTGCAGATTTGAGGAATAATTTATTGAACAGACATTTAAAATGAAATCACCTTTCAAACTTTAGGGTTCTTTGAATTCTTCAATCTTTTAAGCATTTTTAATAAATTACTTTTTCAGTGTGACTGGTAACATTTTGGCATCTTGCTGCTTATATTCAGAGATTGAATCTTACACACTAAAATTGTGCATGGTACCTTTATATTTAACAGATGTGGAGGAATGTCGTACGGATACACATCTCTGCGACCAGCGTCCAGACAGAGGACTGTGTCATAACACCCCTGGCTCCTATGTCTGTGACTGTGCCAAGGGATACCAGCTGGCAGCCAATGGAAGGACCTGTGAAGGTATGTCTGCTGTGTGTGTGTGTGTGTGTGTGTGTGTGTGTGTGTGTGTGTGTGTGTTCATGACTATTAACAAACCAGGATGTCATATAGTCTAGCTGTTGAAATTTTGGATCCTATAACCAACCTGGATGTCTTATAAACTTAGTCTAGACTATAGTAGTTGTTGAATTTTTAATTCTCTGCAGATATAGATGATTGCAGCAATGGTATCCATGACTGTCACCATATCTGTATTAACAAGCCAGGGGGCTATGGCTGTGCCTGTCTGCCTGGGTTCAGACTGGATGTTGACATGAAATCCTGCATTGGTGAGTGTAGGTTTGAATGGCCTGTTTCCTAAAAAAACTCATGTCTTTTGCAAGGAATCAGAGGGGCAACTTTATTATTAAACAGTTTAAATTTCCATTTTAAACAGTTTAAAATTGGCCAAGCTCAAAATTTAAGATAACAGATACAAATTAAGCTAGTCTTTAATCTCAAGATTTCCATTAGCACAGCATATGAACTGATAGATGTTGCCAACTTTTATAATGTTGTAGACATTCTTCCAAACATTATATAATTTGTTTATTACTGACAGCAAGTGCAGTTAACACACCAGATGCTGTAATAAGAAATTGAATTTAGTTTGGAAAAATTCTTCATTGTCTGTAGCGGCCAGACCCTGTGATAACAGTACCTATGCAGCCATGTGCCACTGGGACTGTGCTAGTATAGAGGATCTGGACACTTGTATATGTCCTAGAGGATACAGGGTGGATGAACTGGGTTTCTATTGTGAAGGTAATTTTGGTTTGAAAGTTTGGGCTGTACCAGTACAGTATGTTATGCTATTTTTTGTGAAGGTATTGCAGAGTATGAGTTCTTTCATGTTAAAAATTTGTGAAAAATAAGTAAATAAAATACTAGTAACTAAAAATAGATAAAAATCTAAATTTATGGTTGAATGCACATACACCCCATTTCCATAGATTTTTAGATCGATCTATCCCTGTGGGGAGTCTCACTAGATTACTGTCAGCTTGGCCCGCTTAAGCGTCTGTCCCGCCTACTAAAAGCTGTAAGGGGGTAATTAACTATGGTGCCCGCTCGGCTGACTGCAATTTAGCATGAACCCCCAGGGAGTTAGGTCGATCTAAAACTTAATCTTTAGATCGATCTAAAATCTCTGGGAAAGTACCCATAGATTGCCACTGCACCTCAGAATTTAATTAGATCCTTTTGTGCAGTAGTTAAGTTAATCTGATGATATATTATTATATTTAGACCTGCACAGTTTTTGTTAAAGTTAGTCGATAAATTAAATGCATTTTGTTATATTTCAGACATTGATGAGTGCTCTACCCAGTCACCATGTGATGAAGAACGCGGCAACTGTACGAACACTTGGGGCTCATTCCAATGCACGTGTAGAGATGGGTATAAACTGGGACTGGCATTTAAGTGTACAGGTGATCTCATGGATTTACTGGAATTTTTTTGTAGTGAAAAGTTTTTTCATTTAAATTTCAGTTGAAGAGGTTTGTGGTTTTGATGATTTTGTCATACGGATATCACATGCAGTGTTTGGGAATTTGAAATTAAGATTTAGTACTATTTGAAAGAAAAAGTAATTAAATTTGTGATTGGTTCCTAACAAATCATAATTTTGTTATATGAAGTAAAGTAAATTCCTTTTGAAAAATTAGTTCATAGTAATAATTGTCACAGATGATATTTGCAACTCGTTTGGTCTGTATTAATTTCCTCATAACTAACCTGCACATTTCCAGATCGTGATGGACAATGGGGAGAGTGGACAGCGTGGACAAACTGCACCAAGCCTTGTGGCGGGGGCACCAAAGTGAGATCCAGGGAGTGCAATGATCCCTCACCAGATGGCGGTGGTGCATGGTGTGTTGGAAGTGGAGGAGAGATGGCACAGTGCAACACCTGGTTGTGTCCATGTATGTTGTTTGATTTAATTTGGATTATAAATTTTAAATTAATATGTTGAGTGCATGATATACATATGTACTTGTGGTTGTCCATCATACCCGATGCTGACCAATTTAAAAGCTTCAATTTAGAAGTTGCTTTTAATAATTTGCTCCAGCTTTTGACTTGTTTTGTCAAATTAAAAGTTAAGATTAAATTTTATAAATTTATATAGGAATTAACAAATATTGCCAACTTTTATGAAATTCATTTTCATTTAATGTTAGATTCAGCTTTTGCCTGTGGGTATATGGGCAGATGCCTATAATTAAGGATATTATAATATGAGATATTTTTTTATTAAAATGTTGAGATTGCCATTTCAGTAAACCCTGAGGAGCTTCAGTATGGAGTTATTCTCACTATAGATGGAGGACTAGGTGTGCAGCAGGTAATAATGTTATGAATATCCTTTGTACAGAACTATTATAATATACAGAGCATTTTTATAGGAAACAATATTACACTTAAATACTAAATATAGACTATTTGTTGAAATGACAACTGATAATTGATAATTTTTTGTGAATATTGCATTTATTTATCACAGTTTGGATAACTTCAGATTATAGTATTACTGACATTACAACTGAATTTTCCCAGGTTTATTTTAAAGTCTAATATTTTTCATAACAAAGTTATTTGACCAGCCAGTATTTAATTTCCTCGTTATTTTTTTCATGATTATATTTCAGTTTGTTCCGATCAGGGAGGTCTTCATCAGCAAGTTGATGACAGTAATAAATTCTTTCTGCAATTTCAATAGGAGCATGGTGTCTCAGTGCTGTGGTTATGAGACATTATATATGTAAATAGACTATTTTCTAGTTGCTAAAAGTCTCAGAATCCACTTTATATAACATTCATTTTGTTATTACATGCTGAGTACCAGTGTAACAATGCATTAGGTCATTTTCTTTTTTTTTTTCAAACTTAAGTTAACCAAAGAGTGTACCATAAATAAGTTCAGAAATAATTGCATACTTGAGCAAGGTGGAATATGGGAACAAAAAGGGAAAATTGACAAAAGTATTCACTATGACAATTTTTTTCTGTGAGGGCAAAAATTGTATTGAATTCATTTCACATTTATTACTATTAATGCATGGCAGTCATCTACTTGTGTTTGCAGACCACGTAAGAACAACCCTCTCGTGTTCGCCTCCATGAACCAAGTGAAGATCGGCCAGGGCTATCCTCTGGAGAAAGATGGCCTCTTGGACGTCCTGGTCTTCTCCAAGTACAGTCCCAACACTGGACTCTGTGCGGCTGCTTACAAGATGTTACTGACCACTACCCTGCCAACTACATCAATTCATGGAAACTTTTCCTGGAATGACACAGAGCTCTTGAATATCACTCAGGAGACAGTCAAAGATGGCGACGGCGACTTCGTGGGGAGTGGAAGTGGAGATATTGTGGAGGAATTTAATGGAACGTTTGGTTTTAATGCAACGGATTTGTCGAACAACAGAACTTTACTTGCGTTCAATTTGACAAGCCATAATAATTTTTCTGAAGCAGCAACAATTGATGAGACATCAAAATCAGGGAGATTAAAACGTTCACATGGAAAGCAGGTTAATGATGATTCTGATATTTATTTGGCAGACGTACACGGGCGTAAGTTGTTGACAGTGCCTACTGTTATTGTTAATGCTACAAATGACACACTTTGGAATGTGACAACTACCATCACAGTCATGACAGAAGAAACAACCCAAGATGAGTTTATACCTAAGGAGCTGTTAGCTGATATTCTTGAGTACACGGATGTGTAAGTATCTGAGGGATAAAGTTGTTAAAATAATAATAATAGGAATATTTTTTTGACAGTCCCATATATTGTCTCTTCAGTATAGCTTGGTCATTATAAGCAGCAGAAAGTATGAACAAATGCTACTGTAAAAGCAGAAAATAGAGTATCATTAAATGTGCAGAAAATGTATTTTATATACTACATTGCAATTAAAATTAAATTTGATTAAAATCATGAATGTAGCATTTGTTTATTTTATATTAAATAAATAATTTGCCACAAAACTTCTATTTTGACTATTAATAAAGGTCTGTAAAAGAGAATTGTATTTTCCAAGCCATTGACTCAAATAACTGTGCAAAAAATAAAAAAAGATTGTTTGTTGAAAATGTGTATATCTTGATAATGTTGTATATATTAGAATCGCACTATAATCATATTATCATGCAGACAAGACGAGCTGACGTCAGGATTAGAAGAAGCAGTCAAAACAGCATATGGTATCACACTGAACCTCACTATCATAAGTGTTACCATAGCAACCCAGGCCCCTCCCCCTCCCACTGAGCCAGCCACCACTGAGCTGCAGTCCAACTCCACGGAGAAAATGGTCAGTTTTGTCAGGAAACACATGCCATGGGCAGATCCAGAAAAGTAACTTAACATTGTAATGATTATTATGTACAATTGCCAGATTATTTTAGTATTCTATGTTTATTTTACATAATTGTAAAGCATTAATCCTGGGACCAGCTATATATATATATATATGATATATATATAAACAGTATATCTTTTATTTTATTTTTTGACTGTTTTCACCCTGTATATTTGTAGGGTTCCTCCACAGAGGGTACTCCTGCCTGGGTGATACTACTGGCTGTCCTTGGCTCACTTGTACCCGTAGCTGTTATAATAATTGTGGTGCTGGTCCTCATTAAAAAGTAAGCTTATGATGAACAAACTGTTTTAAAGGTATGAAAATCCAATTTGTATGGTCCTTCATGACACTATCAAATCTGTTAGGCAATGTGCATATATCTCATGATATGTACATTTCCAAGGAATTTTTCACTTTTTTACGTCATCTTTATTTCAGACCAAGTAAGGTAGCTGCTGCAGAATTTGAGGAGAATCCAAATAACTTCGATCCAGGGGATTTTGAGGAAGAAACGTGATGCTTTACTATATGGATTGGATAATTCAGGAATTGTTGTCATAAGGATAACTGTGCTTTTTGAGGGATAAAAGGAGAAGGGGCAATTGAAAATACCAATGAATAGCCTTAGAGGATGTTACCCAGTCTTGTGATTGTGCAGTACCTTTGTGGACCTTTCAGTTGCAATAGAGGGAACAATGCAGTTCATGTTCCGTTGATGTCTTAGCAACGTAACTTTTTGCTGCAGCAGAGCTTGTTTTAACAAAAAGACATGTTAATGGTCTTATGAAAACTGCTGGACTCTGGTTGCCTGCTATGTGATGTGGACTTTGCAACGTTGGTCTAAGGCAATCTGCCATAGTACAGTTAGTACTGCTGATATACCAATAAATGCCATTTACCACTGCAAGTAAAAAGTTCCAATTTTTAGGAATGGAATAGAAACAAGAATGCAAGTTGTAGGGTTCAAGATTACTTAAAGCAGTTTACTTTTTATCAACTACTGTGTGAAGCATAATTTCAAAACATTTTGTATGGTTTTTAACAAAACAATTACCTTCTCCAATTCAATAATAAAGCAAAACATAAAGACAGTTATGTAACAAGAACATTTATTACATCAAATAAACAAAATCCACATTCTTATACCATATACACTAGATACAACCATCCACCTGGTACAATGTATAGTGCATAGTTCTCTCTTATACACTGTATAAACACATGGACTGCACATTGGGTGTACTAGCTGTAAATATACTAGCTGGAACTATGTGTCAACCACCTTACTTTCATATAAAAAGAGTCCAGTTTTTTTTTACTTTTTGTGGGACCTTTATTCCAAATGTAAATATTTTCAAACTGTACATAAATAATAAATCGTATACTGTTGTCAGTGATGAGTTGTGTTAGTTAACAGCAATACTCACTTCTAACATGGAGAAGGCTAACCCTTATTTTATAACCAGTATATTGAGAATATAGTAATGTTCTAAGAGAAGCCACAGCAAAAGGAAACAATACAAAGCTTAGTGTCACAGTTCTTAAATTCCCATACAATTTACGCCAGTGCAAGATGGAATGGCTGCATCCATTTTTCAAATGGGAATGTACAACAAACGCCCTTAGCTGTAAATAACGACTGACAGCATCTGAAAACATGCAATCTTTACAACCCAATATGCCATAAACTTTATATTGGATCCTAGCTGAAGCCTTATTTGTGAAAATTTACCTGTACACAATCTATTTAAAGACCACATGTATACCTGACTTATTGATAACACATGTATACACTCCTTGCACAAAGATCAACATAGTTGCATATAAAGCATTTCAAGCTAAATATAACTAATTTAACCATGAAATGTTACTTGCAGTAAAATGCTGCCTTTATATGCACTGTTTGTAAAAGTGACAACAATCTTGCAGCATTGCCATTCCTTACTAGCTAGGCAATTGTAGTAACACATATTTTGGATCATGTGTTAAAACTAAGACAATGACTGTTAGAAGACCAGTCACACACTACAACGATTCTGTTTCAACTGACTCTCGTCACATAATACAGAACTTCCTGAATCTGATGGCAAGAGAACTCGTATTTCAGTTGTATTGGTGCAATGACAAAGACCACAGCTAATGACTCACAACAGCATTTTATGTACTGTAACACGTTAGCACATATAAGAACTGTTTTACATTTACCCTAGCCCACAATCACGACTACGATATATATGGATATTTTTCAGTTTTATACATACAATGGCACACAAATACCTTGTGGCATATCTTCATACTAATGATATGGTTTCTACAGGTATTTAATATTTCTGTTTCTTGAGTAATGAATGATAACTACTGTGCTGTACACTACATTTTAGGTATGCTGACAGCTGTAAAAATGTATCTACAACAGTTAAGTATTATAATCTTTTTGGCAATTACAAAGGCTACTCGCAACATATATATTAATAAGTAAACTTGGTATCAGATCTGTAAAGAGTATACATTAATATGACTGTCACACTACTCCCTCCAATATGTTCTGAATGGCACTGCACTCTACATAGGCTGGAAAGATCACAAAACAAATGAAGAATTCTGCATCAGCCTAACACTATTCTCTAACAAAACCACAGTTAGAAGATGCAAGTTGGCAATGTCACCGTTTTTAAGAAACCCAGAGGAAGAATCCTCTAAATTGGAATTCTAATGACAGAAAAGATCAAGAAGAGAAGAGCAGGAAAAGCACACTGAACAGTACATAAACCTGCTGAATATAGGAGCACAGTAGCCACCAACACAAGTGAGTTTAAAACAGCAGAAATGGATAGGTGGCATCTGGGAAAGTCGTCTCACTGGTTCCAGTGGGAGGTTGGCCTAAGTAAGTTCCTCTAATAATATACTAGTAGAATAATATTATAATAATTACATTTGATTTAAATTAAAAATCAATATCAAAATGTCCTATAATATACATTTTACTCATTTACATTTTTTTTCATTCAAATGTAAAAAATAAAGCATTGAAATGAATAGATTAACAAGTAATGAAGCACAATAACTAAGGACAAAAAGCCCAATTATTACTACCACTTAAGGATTCCAAAATTAAACATTCCTTTTGGTGAAATGGAAGCTCCTACTTAAGAAATAAACAAGATGCTGAATTCTAAGCAGCACACGAAAGTCATTCAATCAATAAGAGGTAATGGCTATTTGACAAACCTTTGAAGCTTCCTATACATTACTACCTACTACAGCTGATGGAGGCCACATATGCCACCATATCAATATATTAAATATTTACTTTTAATAAGTCTAATAAAAATTACACACTTTATTGGAAATTAAATCTCCAGCTGTGACTTAAGCAACACCCCCCCCCCCCCCCCCCCCCCCCCCCCCCCCCAAATAAAGTATCCATGGCAAAAATTCAAAGCAGGCTGTATGGATACACCTTTTAACATTTATTATTAAATGAAATGTAATATAAAGAAAACCCAAGTGTCAATGCAAAAGGGTAGAAAATACAGCAAAGTGTACATATAGCCACTCAACCAACTTGTGTCCCATAAAAAAGGACTGGCAAAAGCAAAGCTTAATGTACTGTGAAATAAAAAATTAAAGGGTGACAAAAAAGACCACTTACAAAGCCGACACTTTTTCTGAGCACTTTTGCTAGAAAACTCAGCCAAACAGAAAAAAATTCTGGTTCAATCATGTCATACAAAGTTTGACAAAAAAAAGTAAATGTGGGGTTGTTTACTACTTGGCAATGCATCTATTCTGTAGCAATCTTCAATAGTTTATTCATACAGAATCTTACCTAAATATTCTAAATGCATCTATTGTAAGCTAAATTACTGGTAAATGGCATTATTCTCTTTCCTTTAACACCAGCACTGATATCCATGTAGTTCTAGCAAGTCTACGAAGACTAAAAATTTTTACTTAAGCTCGAAAATATTTTCATTACAATCCTATCAATGTTAAATTAGTAAAAGAAAAAAAAATTAGTAAAGATTATTTAGAAAAACAATGAAAATATAAGCTTAAACTGGCGACAATGTAATTCTTACTAGCTGGAGTGGGCCCTTGTCAGTAAGTGTCCATCAGTTTTAGATACACAAGCCGTGAAGAGTGTCACATCCTCAAGTTTGTCTAGTATCCTAACAGGACTATGTCCTAGCCTAATCTAATCTCGCCAAACCCTGTACTAGAACCTAGTGCTCTCCCACACCCATGTGAATTGTGCCTTAGATCTTCTCTCTACATGTTATAACCACGTCCCGATTTCTTCTCTTCAGCTGTCTACATTTCACTAGTACTGAGTCTTGTCAGCCTCCTCGTACATGGCCCCCGGTACCTCCTGGGGTGGGGGGGTCACTGGGGTGCTGGCAGGCTGGCCCTGGGGTGGGGGTACGGGGGCGTCCCGGTGGAACCAAGGGGTGTCTTTGAACAGGAACCACAGGTTGCAGAGCCAGACAAATAAGTTGAGAAAACCAAAGATCTGGAAAATTGAAATGAAAATTGAAATGTTTTGTTTTTTTTTTAATTTAAAAACAAATAAATTATTTCATATTATTGCTGATTTAAGCATGACTCTTCTTCAGAAAAAAAATGACAATTTTTTTAGGGAAAATCATTGAAAAAAGTTGTTTAAGGGCAAAGATCATAATAAAAGGTCTTTAAAAATAATTAACAGTTTAATTGTCAAATGAAACATTCAAAACGATTTTTAGAGAGGTATGTGTAAAAAGTTCACAAATTACTTTCATATAGAATATGTTCCTCTGTTTGATCTTAGTCTGTCTGTCTCTAACTCTTTCTCTGTAAGTCCATCTCCCTCTGTCTGTCTGTCTCTGTCTGTCTGTCTGTCTGTCTCTCTGTCAGTCCATCTCTCAATCTCTCTGTCTGTCTCTCTCTGTCTGTCTGTCTGTCTGTAGTCAGAGATCTAACCCCAACCCCAGACCTACAATAGACACATTGAGGCTGGCAAAGTCTCCCTCCCTGATCTGGGTGCATTCTGTCTTGGGAGCTGTACACAGGTGTGTCTTCATGAACTCATTGGGGTCAGAGTAGAACTTGAGTCCAGTCAAACCAGCCGCCCAGGCCGCCGAGGCTATCAGCCACATCAGACCAAATACTATGTGGACTATGAAGTCCTGGAGAGAGGAAAGAGAATGTCATAATAATAATAATAATAATAACAGGTGCGGATCAAGATACATTTTCTGACAAGCTTCTGAATTATCTTTATTGATCCATCCTCCTTTTTTGACTGTCTTCCGACAGAAAAAAATTAGATACCCATCAATGTAAACTTCAAAATCTGACCGTCTTCCAGAAGATCCTGAAGACGGCCTCAATCCGCCCCTGAATATATTTAGTCTAAAATTCATTTTAAAATGTGCTTTCACTTCACACTTCACGTATCCCCATCTTCCCAGTTGGGAAATAGGGCCACGACACTGTGACGCCATTCTGTGTGGTCTTTTGCTACATTACTAAATGTGCATCAGACTTGCCTCAAGGTCTTGAGAGTCCAATAACAAAGCATAGATTTTCTGGTGTAATATCACTCCCATCACTTGGTTACAAATATTTATAATCAATCTATAAAACACCAATTACTGTGTGACTGACAAACTTATACTTACTGAAAAAGATCTTTATTTTTTAACTTTAAATTCTGACTTTAAACAGAGGCTTGAGAAAGAGAGAAATATTACCACTTTTGGCCCCAAATCATTCTCTTTGAACTTGGCTGAGAAAAAGACGTAGGTGATAACAATGGCCAGACTGTACAGGAATGCCATGACACCAATGAACACATAGAACTGAGACGGCGCAGAGAAGTTGCCGTACACCATTCCTTTTACACCGCAGGTGGTAAATTCCTGGTTGTCTAAGCTGAAAAATATGGGACTTCATGTGTAAATTTGAACAGCATACCAGTATGATTTTGCCTTATAGGAAAAAAGTCAGAAGAAATAACTCAGTGGCCTTACAACTGATGGTTCATAGCTTTTTTTATTACTTGACGAAACTGTCTCTTAGGGAAAAAAAAGCAAAAAAAAAAAAAAAAAAAATTTCTCTTTGGCAGAGGTAAAAAAAAAAACCCACAGAGAATTTTTGAACTTGGACTAATCACATATAGGTCTGTTAGGCCCCATTCCCAAAGACACCATTGGTCTATGTAAATCGATCCAACTCTGTGGGGACTCTTGCTGAGTGCAAATTAATACATGTCACATCTCCTGGCATTGAGTAAAATACAGAAAAGCTGGAGATTATGGGAGTACAGTGAAAACAAGAGGAGGCGTGTCGTTCAGCTGATTGAATCTGGAGACAGTACCAGCAGAATGGCAGAGTTGGATCAGATGGTGTCTGTGAAAACGAGGTCATAGAATTCAACCACCAATTCTACACCTACACAAATGGATATGCTATCTTTAACTTGTCTACCCTTGCTGTTGCTGTTCCATTACAAACTACCCTCCACTCAGAGAAAGTGTTCACACTGGTTGTTGTGGCAAATGCAAATATTGCCAGAACCTGGAAAAATGAGGAAGCCAATACTGTAGACAAACGATTCATTAATATGGCAATGATTTTCTTGTATACTGTGAAATAGCTCATGCATCTAGCTACTACATGTATTATGGTAATAATTTGTTGCATTTCATCCATTTTGTGTAACTCAAAAGTATCTGTTACTGTTGTATCTTGTACAGTAGTATATAAATTTTTTATGTTTCATTTCAAAAGAAAAGCAGCACAGTTTTATAAATTTACAAAATAAATTTATCATTAAATACATGTGTCAAAATCACTCGAGTCTTACACAGAAATCAACTCTACATGTTTTACTTTCTAATGACAGTTGCAGGTACTCTCAAATTTAATTTACGAAATACAAAACTGCCCTTTTTATTTATCTTCTAACATTTCATTTTAATAAAAAAAAATTAATGCAATCAATTTTAACACAGTTCTGCTAATAACACTTCTTCCCTGTTTTAACTTTAAAATCCATTTGCTGACCCATCAAACTTATTATAATAATATTTCATTGTATCTGTATTTCTAGCTTGACATAAAAATGTACAATGAGATGGATGAGCTTACAAATTGAATAATCTTTATAAATCCCTTGGGGTACTTCAAGACATCAAAGTCCGCACCAGCAGCTATCTGGAAGGTCAATAGATGGCATTAGTGCATGGCAAAATCATAAATACTTTCAAAGTCATGGAGGTCAATTTCTGCACCAAAATAAATTGATTTTTTGCAATTCATTACCAGTGAGTGACCTGTTTGACTTAAAGGCCCCGATAAGTTTTATAATGCCAAAAACTAGTACATATTTTACAACATTCAAACTGTACAGAAGCTTAAAGTGGCAAATGATGAAAGGCAATATATTTTGTTCATCCTGAAAATTAAATGAGAAAAAAAAATTATAGGTTAAATTGCCTTAGGAGAAAAGTACTAACTGAAAACATAATCAAAACTTGTTTCAATTAGGACAAAAATTTGCCAATAATTGGCCCATTTATTTTGTCAGTTAAATTGTCTCACTTTTTGTCTTGTCTTGAATATATAAATGTGTTTAAGTGCAAAATAAATAAATAAATTAATTAAATAAATAAATGAATAAACTAAAATTTAAATAAAAGCAGAATAAAAACTCCATCAGTGTTCATTGGATTGTGCAGTGTCCATGAAAGGATCTCTGCTGTAATGAAATAGGCAGCAATCAATGCCAGCTATTACCAGCAACAGAACCCATCAGACTGCATGAGAAATCAATGAAATGACCTCTAATTTTCACAGAGTAATCCCAAACTGAAGTTGTTCAGGTGGTGGAGTTTTGATCTTTTTTAAAGCAGCTAATAGCATTATGCTGCATATGCCATACACATCCTATTAAATTAAAGCTGGTTCATCTGTTCAAACATTTAATTTAAGTTTATTTTCGCTAACTTAACCAACTTGACTGAAAAGACCTTTTTACAGTTTTCAGCTTCACCTAACGTAGATATATTCTCTGAATAAAATCCTCACATCAGGGATGCAGTTCTAGGTATATATTAATAAATCTTGGATGATTTGCTAGAAATCTCTTAGTAGACTTATTTGTATCTTGTGAAAAAACTACTAAGGAATGTATTTTTGTTAAACTTAACCTTGTTTTAGGCAGGAGAAGTGAAAACAATATAAAACATTCACAACCAACTTCAAATAAACAACTTACTAAAAAATCAAGTCTGACGTGACAGAAGATCAAAATAATTATTATTTTTCATTTCTGTGAAATTCCAAGCTCTTTTAATTCTCAGTTTATCTCTGAAATTTTTATACTATTACCAAAAGCTTCACATCACACTCAAAAGGCCTATCCAGGGTGGTGACAATACCCTTCCTTTCTTTTCAAAACCAAATACCCACCCAGTGAAGATACACACACACAGACACGCACACACACACACACAAAAAAAAAAAAAAAAAAAAAAAAGACTCACCATTCTGAACACCTCATTGCGATATTTCTGCCAGTTAAAAGGGAAAGAAATATGAATTAGCATTTATTAATTAATAAACACTTGCTTTCACTCATTGAGCCACAGAGCTTTCTTCACATTATAACAACTCTAAACCTTGTCACATCAAGCGTTTCAAATTATCTTGTTCTTAGGGGTCAGTCCCAATGAAACTCTCCTGGCATTGAGTAGAACATAGAAAAGCTGGTGATTATACCAGTACTCTGGAAACAATAAGAGTGT
This sequence comes from Lingula anatina, assembly GCF_051362555.1. NCBI lineage: Eukaryota > Metazoa > Brachiopoda > Lingulata > Lingulida > Lingulidae > Lingula > Lingula anatina. The sequence goes on along the minus strand of NC_141772.1, from coordinate 11,253,438 downwards.
TAATTTTCGAATCTGAGAGAGTCTCCGCGGAGTTGGATCGATTCACAAAGAACAACAGTTTTATTGGGAATGAGCCCAAAGTAAATCGGTCCTGACTGAATAAGATATAATAGAGAAAAGGGTCACAGCAGTGCAACTGTTAGTCTGTTTTCATAGTTATGAATCTCCATAAAAAAATATATTAATGTCCTATTAGTATGTGGGAGGAATTACACAGCCTGCAATTACACAATGAAATTAATTTTGGTTTGGCATATTACATAAATCATGAATTGCTTTAACAATGACATAACCAGGCATGCAATTATACTTATTCTTTGGATGAAATACAACAATGAAAATGAAAGCACAACCATGATGCATAAACTTTGAATTATGGATCCAACAAGATGTAATATAAAAGGGAAAAAACATACTTTCTATTTAGCACATATTATACGTACATCGTACGCCACTCATTTCCATGACTCATCCTCTATACACTGCCATTGCTTCTAAAACTTATCTGTCAAAGGCCCAAATATTAATGTACAGTAAAGAAGAAATCAATGCTGGGCCAGCTCCAGGCAGACTTAAACCATGTTAATAATCTTCTCTAGCTGTTAGGTGGACATAGTATTTTACTGATATTTACTTCATTACCATATTATACTGGTCAGCGATTTTCACAGTACAAAACACTCCTCTTAACATATATAGACTTCAGTGGCTGATCAGTCTATTAAACTAGTAGTGACTTAAATCCATTCTCATACACACCATAGGTCTGCATAGATCGTTCCAACACTGAGGAATCTTGCCAAGTGCAATCAGCTTAACTGAATGACGTCTAATCCTGGCATTGAACAGAATACAGAAAAGCTGGAGATTATAAGAGAATATTGGAAACAATAGGAGGCATGTTATTCAGTTGAGCTGATTGCACTCTGCAAGAGCTGGATCGATCAATGTACACCTATGGTGTCTTTGGGAATGGGGCCTTTTTGTGGCAAAGTGTCTTTGGGAAAGGGGCTTTTTTTGTGGCAAAATGTACAAATTGGATATCATATTAACTCTACTGGAAATGCTAGTCACTATCTGGCAGACCACTGTACAACAAAACCAGAGGCATATACCAGTACTATTACAGTAATAGACAAAATCACCAAAGATGTGTACTTAACTCATGAAGCATGCCATAGATGGTAGACAATTATGTATAATACCAGAAATTACCAGTAAATGTCAGTGCTTCAATACTGGGATATAATCAGCAGCATGTATTACAATGATGTGATATGATTGTTCAACATATTCAAACCAGACAGATTTTTTGTTTTGTTGGTATTAAATTAGAGAAACAGGATATGGAAGTTTTGAATATGCATGAGCAAGTTGGGGTCATATGAAAGTACATTTAGTGAGTAAATATAGTAAAAACTTGTGAAAATTAAATTTTAACACAGATGACATATGTTGAAATTTATGAGCTACTACCGTACCACTCCAATTCAGCACAGCAATCAAGATAACATTCACTGCTGATTACACAATACAACTGATATTTAAGCAATGGGTAGGATACTAGGCATTTAACAGGGCTATTATTGCATATCAATTTGATTTATTATGCCAGACAAAAAGAAAAAAAAAGATGCCAATTAGCTTTCTGAACATGGCTGCTATTCAGATGTACTGGTAGACAAAAGCAGACCAGCTTAATATTTTTTCTCCATATACACCTTTTAAACAAAATCATTTTATCTTGAGTTAGTACATTCGTGAACATGTTAGAGACACACAGAAGTCAAACCAAGGAAAATACATTAATCATGATGTAAATGAGTTCATTTAATTACATTTTTTTTCTATATTCTGACATGCAGTTTTGTATTGTGACACACACATAAACCTACATCATGCATATTTAGTTTTGGCACATTGCTTTATTTTACATATACATGTAGTTTGTTCAGAAATGCAACATTGCTCTTCTAGCTGCCATCACCCTACTGTTGGATCCAAGTTATTTTTACACCTCAACTAGAAATCTCTCATGCCCACCTAGCTTATTAATTATTAATACACTGTACTACTACTACTAGTACAAACAAAATTTGGTGCTTGGGAACATTATCTAGAGGTAGCAGGAGCTTCACATCAGGTCCAATGCAGGCTAACTTGCTTGTTTGTATCTCACTCTTTTAGGCATGCGAAGTACTAATAAACACGTTAGATCTACAACTGAAACTTTAGAGCCCATTGACAGGGTATTTACTTCAGCTGTACAAGTGCTCATTTTAAACCCGAAGTTCTAGACAATAAGACAGGGTATCTAAAGCTCCCGCCTTACGCACACGATAAATTACTACATATATTAGCTAGTTTTATAACTAATTACAGTAATTTCCGAGTTTCACTTCATGAAAGCAAAAATGAATTTAATGCCGTCACATGACATTTCGAGTCAAACAACGACGACAAGATCGATCTTTTACACGTCAAGCTGTAGAATTGTTCGATATCTTGAACATAAAAGATGTGACAACACGCTAGCACCTTCTTGTAAGGTTTATGCTGCAATAATAATGTAATTTAAACATTCGATATATTTTCAAAATATTATTTAAAAAAACTTACGCCTCCTACGTCCATTTTTTCGGCTTTCTTTTTCTTCCGCAAACAATGTCTCTCGCGAGGTGATTAGTCAGATATGAAGAGTTGCTCTGCAGCAAAAATATCGAAATCAAAGAGGCATTTTGATTTGCCAAAATTAAATAAACTATCTATCTTGATATAAAACAATAACTCCTCAAAAAACATAGAATGGTTATATCTTAATTTATTTTAACCATCATTTATCTGAAATGCGTTTGCATTCAGAAGGAAGTAAATACAGACCTTGAAGAAATTTTGTGCGGTCCTGTTATTCACCTGCAAACAAGAAAGTCGCCGGCAGATCTCATCCATAAAAATGTAAGTAATTATTAACTAATAGGAAGCATTATATTCATCCAAGTAAGAAAATCTTCAAAAGCAATAAACAAATAGAGGGTTTATAATATTTTTGTGGCATTGGTTTGTTTGTCAAATACCCTTTTTGGCAAGAAAAACCGTCACGTGTATCTTGTCAAGTCATTCTGTCGTTGAGAGTTGACTGATGAAAAATGCTTGCAGTAGAAGATCTTGTTTCTTCACTGATTTTGTTATCTTATTAAATATGTCAATAAATTATTTTGATTTTTTTCATTTTACTTCATGGAAATTTGGCTTAGATCTGACCGTCAGTGTTTTGTTATGAATTCGTTTTTACTTATATTATGTTGCACACTTTTATTTTCAGCAAAATGTTTCTTACCCGATCTGAGTACGACAGAGGCGTAAATACCTTCTCCCCAGAAGGCAGGATATTTCAGGTGGAATATGCCATAGAAGCAATCAAGGTAAAATGGCGGAAGTACATGGTGCTTTATAAAGTTTACTGCCTATCCAATCCCTGCCCCTTCCTTAATCCTAGTCTCCCCCCCCCCTTCCCACTATGAAAGAAATAAAGAAAAGACAGCACAGTGCAAATGCTTTAACTTAGTCTTAGAAAAATAGATAAAACACAAAAGCTTTAAAATGACATTTCTGATTTATACCTGTAAAGTGCATTGAAATGTATTGTAGTTTAATGCCCTGTACAAGAAATTATGTTATTATTATTATCATTATCATCATCATTATTATTATGTTTGTCAAAGCACCAGGAAATGAAGGAACATTATCGTTGCCTAATATGTACCCTGCTGTCATTTGTGATTTTAACTGTCATATGTTCTGTGTTGTTTTAGCTTGGCTCTACTGCCATAGGTATTCAGACATCAGAAGGTGTGGTTCTTGCTGTAGAGAAAAGAGTGACGTCACCCCTCATAGAACCTTCCAGCATTGAGAAGATATTTGAAATTGATCACCATATAGGTAGGACTCATGAATAGTCCATATTTTAGATTCCATGCAGTGATTATTTATTTCTTATGCAATAATGAATCTTATTTTTGACCTCCTATGGACACAGATGTAAGTTTTATAAAACATCCCGTTGGTAATGATAAAGGGACCAACAGTGAATAGCCAATGATTTTCTTATACAATGATATATACATGATATATACAATGATATTCTTTTTTTTTTTTTTTGATTATTACAAAATGATTTAAAGACTGTTACTTTGCTTTGTTGAGTAATGTCTCATTCCCGATAAAACTATCATTCTATTTAGATCGATCCAACTCCATGAAGACTCTTGCTGAATAAAATCAAATTAACAGTCTAAACACACCTCCTCTTGGCATTCAGTAGAATACAAAAAAAGTTGGTGATTAAGCAAGTATGTTGGAAACAAGAAGAGGTGTTTTAATCTGTTAATTTGATTTCATTCTTTGAGAGTCCCCACGGAGTTGGATTGATCTATGTAGAACCATGGTTTCATTGGGAATGGGCCTTAATAAGTACTTCACTATTCCAGGCTGTGCAATGAGTGGTTTGATAGCAGACTCCAGAACCATGGTAGACAGAGCTAGGGTAGAGGCACAGGTAAGGGTTGTTATACTACATATACCTGAATTCTTCTCAACTCATAATTATGGTAGCATCACATCAAGGTCATAGTGATTTTTCTAGGCTGACTATTTTTACTACTGTTTTTATTATATAAGATTGGGTGATAGAGTACTGACAGATACAGTTCAGAAAAAATGCCTCATTTCATACCATACTTAGTATGCCATTTAGGTATTGTTATTTCATATTGGTTTCCAGATATAAATTCATATAATTTTAATGCCAACAGACTCAGTAGGCTATTACAGACTTCTGAAAATTTAGACAGAATTAAAAATCTCTCACTATTTACTGTTCGTTTCAGAATCACTGGTTTACATATAATGAAAACATGAGTGTGGAGAGTGTTACGCAGTCTGTCAGTAATCTAGCTCTAGCATTTGGTGATGATGATGCTGATCCTGGAGCTATGGTAAGTGTGTGTGTGTGTGTGTGTGTGTGTGTGTGTGTGTGTGTGTGTGTGTGTGTGTGTGTGCGCGCGCCTATGTGTGCCTGGGCTATGATATGTGTGACACAGTCAGTAGTCTAAATTCAAGGATTGTACTTTCAGATAACCTTAGTAACTGTTTATTACAGTTGATATGATGATTTGCAAAGTTTCATGCCAAAAAAGTTTAATCCGTGTATAGTGACATTTTCTTCTCAGACTACAGACTACAGATCTCCGTTTTCAATACCATTTGTGCTTTCATTCCTTAAAAGATCATGTGTGATGAACATTCCGCTTATTTTGCTACTAATTAAAAAAATATGCCTTCTGCTTTCAGAGTCGACCATTTGGAGTAGCTCTGCTGTTTGCTGGAATAGATGACAAGGGCCCACAGTTGTAAGTTTGTACTGAAATAATTGCCTTGATGTGGGCATTGACAGCAATATCTTTACTACACTAATTTTTTCCACAACAAAATACAAGAGAATTTGCATTTATAGTGGAGAAAGGGGTTTTCATTTCACCATTTTCAAACTTTTACTGCAACTGTCATAATTTTACAGATGAATGATGACTTGGTACTTGAACACAGTGGTACTATTTAAAAGAAATGTAGAGGTTAGGACATATTATTTTCTTGCACACCTCTGTAATACATATTTTGTGCTGGGGTTGCAGGTTTCACATGGACCCGTCTGGTACATTTATCCAGTATGATGCTAAAGCAATTGGTTCAGCATCAGAGGGAGCCCAGCAGACACTGCAGGAGGTTTATCACAAGGTAATATATATATTGTGCTTCCAGCATTGTGGGAGACGATTGGGGGAGGGGGGGGGGGGGGTTGGAGAGAGATAGATGACAAGGCAGACTCTAATGCGATATCAAACTGCTGAAATGTATTTTCATGTAGGAAATGTATTACAAGGAAAATACACTGTACTGACTTCATCAGCTGTGCTGTGCGCTCAAAGTTGCTGTTACTGTCACAGCGGTTTCTTAAATGAGTCGGAATTTCAGTTATCTGCACAGTGCGCTCCAATATAATTTCGTTTTCTTCTCGTTGTATAATCATAATTGATAACATGCACTAGTATCTTTTAATATAAAGGAAACACTTAAATTAGCATTATCCATGGTCCAACATGTATTCCATAATAACTATGATTAATCTTTCAGTCTATGACACTCAAAGAAGCCTGTAAGAATGCCTTAACTATTTTGAAACAAGTGATGGAAGAAAAGTTAAACTCATTAAATGTGGAGGTGAGTTGACAAGATTTGTAGCCAATAATTTCTTAAAATGTACTTAAATTTGATGATCATCCTTGATAAGAATAATTTCCCTTTTAACCTTTAGGTTGTAGATAGAATCTTTTTCTAAAGTTGTGCAAACCAGGGCCATTTTTGCTGAAGGTTTTGTAAGTTCTGGACTTAAAGCTTGGGTGTTTGAAAATATTTCTAGAATATTTTTGTTGCAGTTTGAGTTATTTATATTGAAATTTGTTTAAGTCCTGAATTATACCAGAGTGTGTGCTTTTTATTACTTGCATGTGAAAAATGGCTTTGGTTGACTAAATATTCTTATATAATGGATGTCCCTTACAAACATTTTTCTTTATATTTTAGTTGGCCACCGTGACACCGGCTGCAGGATACAAATTATTTTCCAAAGAAGAAATTGAGGATCTCATTAAAGACATATGAACTGTTCATCAGGAATTAAAAAATTAATATGACTAATTGCAAGGGAAGGAAGTTGTATATTATGATGTAAAATTATAGTGCATCAAATTGCTGCATTAAAAGCAGACTGAGTTGAACAATGTATTGTGTGCTGGACATTTGTGAGGCAGGGGGAAAGTAGAAAAAAAAAAGAACTTCATAGAAAACAAGATTTCCTAAATTCTGAAGGAGACAATAAGAATTGTTCTTGTGAAATGCAAGATAAAAAATATTCTCTCTGAAGCAAGGAAGCCAGTGAGCTTTCCAGCAGTCATTTTGATGGTCTCTTTGAGAAGAGGACAGCCTCGTGTTACAGATGGAAGGCTTGTTAAAATTCCTATGGCTGGCATCTTGATAAAATCCCCTCTGCCACCCCTGGTCATTGTCTTTAAACTGTGAAGATAAAAGTTTAGTCAGACTTGAATGCGCCCCATTATTGTGGACTGAGGAATTTCTTTTTTTTTTTTTTTTTTTTGGGGGGGGGGGTAATTTATTTCATAGAGATGGCAGCACCACAATATAATTTGAAAAACAATTTGTAAGTACCAATAAATGATGTCATTTTCCTAAATTGCACATTTCAGTTATAGATATTTGTCACTTCAAAGGTTTTTTCCTCGTTAAATATGTGAACACAACATGTCTTTACAAAAAAGATGCTAAGCCTTTATTCCATAGTATTTATACTAACAGGTCAATCCTACATTACATACATATAATGTCAGCAAAATGCTGCACAGTACTTCACCAAAAACAAGTTGAAAATTCTACACTGCTACATTGACGATAGTTCAAATATGAACATTGCTGATTGTGCAAGATGGTCATTCTACTTTTAGACTAATTCTTTATCACTCAAAGATAACCAATTTCTTTTTACAAAAAGACACATCAAGTACAAAACTATCACAGAAATAATAGCAAAATATCTTTGTATCATATATGCTAAATTATAAATGAAGTAAATAAATTCTATATAATTGTAAAACTACCAAAAAGCCACGCCGTGTGTAAAATGTGAG